>NC_136814.1:55150242-55179596 GCF_951394365.1 Tetrao urogallus | reverse complement strand
GCAGTGTTGACTTGCAGTGTTGATATAAACTTAGCAGCATTCTGAGAATGTAAAAGAACTCTTTTTTGATGCAATCAAATCTCAAAATCTTTCATTTTCTATTGCCAAAATAACTCTGATGAACCTGTGAATGAAACTTCAGCTGCCCCAGATTTAGATAGATAATGACTGTATGAGTATTACAGAGCCTGAAGCAGACTTCCACGGCATTTTGCAACCAGCAGGAGAGAAAGAGGAACAGAAACTGAGTGTTCTTCTGAGGTATTTACATTTTTCCTCTGTGCTTTGGACTGGAAAAGTATCTAATGCTAAGAGAAGTCTTTTATATACACTTCTGGTAGCCTAAATTGCAACCGTTTCTCCTGCTTTCCTTCTACTGTTTCTGATTTTAGCCAAATGCAGATCTAAAGGTGGAAAATGAAAGGACATCGGAGTCCCCCATTTATTTTAGGAAAGACTGTAGGGATACAGGTTCCTGCACCATCTGGAACTGTAAGCTGCTGTGGTGGCTGTGCTCAGTTGTTTGACTCAGGACCTCTGGTTCATAAGTTCTGCAAACAAATTCCTTAGCTTTTACCATTTTGGAGAGAAAATGTAGAAATATTGCTCTAGAGATTATGTTCAATGAAAGTATTTATAAATGAAAATTTCTGAGAGACAGAGAGACAAAAGGGTGTTATATAAAATAAGGATAATTTATATAATAAAAATAAAATAAGAGTACTATGAAAGTAATATATAAAGAGAGACAAAAGCTTAATATTCGACACATGAAAAGTTATAGATAATGAAAGAAATGGAACTGGAATTCTAATGTCCACCCCTGAGGCTATGTTCACATCAGTGATGCCAGAACAACCCAGGCCTGCAGAGACACTTTCAAATCAGTCCCCTAGAATGGTATTTTAGGGTTCACCATATATCCTCATGCTAGTGCTATTAAAGACCCTGCTGAAGGTCTATAGAAACATCTCACAGCCAAAATTAAATTCAGCTCTTATAAGATAAACTATCAAATCTTTAATCAGTTAGCCTAGGGTCACTTTAGATTCAGGCAGTGATGTTCTTCTGGTGAACGATTCATGCCCTGCTAGAATGTGGGACTTTGTTCCATCTGAGGTTGTGATAGGATGCTACTTTATCTTCTGTTGACTACAGACTGTAAACTATTCCTGAGGTGGAAGAAACATCAGCATGAATTGTTGACAGAAAAAAAAAATCCTTGTGCTGTTCTTCTGCCCCATTTTGCAACTGTGGTGAATTCTGATAAATATTTTGGTATTATCAAAGGGGATACTTGATGCAATTCATTTTACCTATTAAAACCCAGCAAGAGAACATCTCTCAGCCAAAAACATTTGGAACGGATCTTACCCAACCCTTTTTTTCCTAGAAGTCTAACTAGTCAAACTACCTAGTAGTCTTGGAGAGTGCAATATCTCAGCATCCTGCATGCTGAAATCAGTATGCTTGCCTCTCCTTCGTCTTTTCTGTGGTAATAAATGACTGACCTTCTTGACCGTCAACCAATAATTTCCTGAAACTGCATTCACTCCATATGTCAGGAAAAATGCAGCTCCACTGTTCAGCTGCATTCAAGTTCACAAACAAATCTGAAAGCCCATATAATGTGATGTCTTTCAATCTAGCTGTTCTAAAAATTCTGGTTTATTATTGAATATAGATCTGGTTGAATGCTTACATAATTGGAATTTTGATTCACTGCTCTCTTGTGACCAGACCCAATTACAAAACACATGAAATACATGCACATATGCATGCAGGCATACAGAATCTGTGCTAATAGCTTCCTAAGGGCTGCAAAATCAAATGTTCCAGAAACAGCAAATTTCAGCATTGCTGTTTTCAGTCTTTTATTTCAGCTATCCTGGCAAAGACTTTTGGATTAAATCTACAGATTGCTCTGGACCTGGTTTCACTCAGAGACCGAAATATGTGATGTTTCTTTGATGAGTAGATACATTATATTCAATCTATCTAGCAGTTTTTGTCCTGCACAGGCCAAATCTCCTTCCAACATCAGTATTATTTATTAGCTCATGAGCTTTCCTCTGCAAGTCATCACCAGGAGATCTGAGAGCTTCTACAGATACTAGTGAATCTATTCTCATACTGGGAGAGAGAGTGTTGGGAAGGTCAGAAGAAACCTGAAATTTCATGGTTGGATGCCCAGTTACAGATGTCTAGAACATGTATTCAAAGCACGTCCATAGGAAATGTTTACTAAAAGTAATTTACTCAGCATCACTGAGCCCACTGTACAAAGAACTCTGACATTTTAAGTGATGAAAGTACTTATTTACAATGCTTTCCAAACATACAGTTCATTATAAGTCTAATTGGAGCTAGGATTCTTCTGATTCACCACATTTTTGGAACGATGCTTGGATAAAAATGAGCTAAGAAAATAGCTCAAACTTTAAAAACAAAGTAACAAGGAACTGATATTAAATTACATATAGTATCCTTGACTTTTGTATTTATGCATCCCAAGCCACTACTCCACTCCATGATCACATTTCTAGGTCTGGGTGTTTTTACTCAAAGTTCTGAGTACTTCTGAAAACTCAGAGCGGACCCCACCCCCAGCATTAGTGATGCTAGAAAGCACAGACACGTGGTGTGTTGCCACCTCAGCTGTGAATAGTTAACACTGTTATAGTTCAAGACTTCAGCCAGGAATGCTACCTGTGAGGGCAGGGTGCCTTGGGACAGAAAGTCCTTGGCAGGAGCTAAACTTTAATGAGCTTAAAATGTATTGAAGACTTTGGCAAATACAAAGCCAGGTCACAGAATAGGTAGCAGCAAAAATTTTCCTACGTGTAATGTTTATAAGACAATTATTTACATTATCTGGATTGTTTTAATTATAGGATAGTTCAGACCAGTTTCTTTAAGTTTTCCCGAGCGGTAATTAGTCACCCTGTGAATTTGCATATTTTCCATTGCTCTATCGAAGCAAATCAGCTATACTTATCAGAAGATTGACCTGGCAACCTCTGTTCTTAGCAGATTATAGTCTGAGTTTCATCACGACATCAGCTAGTATATTAGCAAATATTCTGTTCTGTAGTTCTAGGGCAAGTAAACTTTGGGGCTCCTCATTTAGGATGTAAGAGATTTTGACATACATGGTAAAAAGGGGCTGCGTGTTACAGCCCCTATGGTAGCTACGATACATTTTAATTTCTTACAAATGCGTTAATAGTCTAGCCTCTGTCAGCATGTTGAAAGGAGTTGTTAATCTTACTCGTAGTAAAAGCACAGTAATCACATTCATTTCATACTTCCAAACAATAGACAGACTTCCACATGATAGATGGACACTGCTTTTATTTATGCTCAGATTTAATAAATTGAACAGAAGTAGATTAATTCCCACAACAATTCCTCCAAAGCAAACAGGTTTCACAAGTAAATACACCATTATATATTTCAAATAAATAATTTTCTGATATTTTATTGGAGCTGTTATTTTGGTTGGTCAGGAGGCATGGAAATATCCATACCTGAGATAATTAGCCATTTTGATTTAAAAATCAAAGCCATCAAATAAATAGAAAAATACAAAATACAGTAAGTTTATAAGAAATTTGTACTGACTACTCTCATAGATTCCAATGGAAGTCTATAAAAAACTTTTTTTTTTCAAATGAATTTGTAAAGATTTAAAGTTTCACATTACTCACATTTTCCATTGGTTTTAGTTCTAATTTCAATTACCAGAGTAATGATTGCTTCCATTGAAAAAAACACGATAATGGGCATAAATCACAGTGAAATTAAGTTGTGGTAGATATTGAAAAAATAAATCTTTTTTTTTTTTTTTTTTTTTTTTTTTTTTTTTTTCCTGAAGGACCTAGAGTTGATATTTGTCAAAGTAGAAAATTGGAAAATGACTACTGGCATTATTCAAGTGCTATCTAGCCTGTTTCAATTGGTTATCCATGGGCCTGTCTACTTGTGTATGAAGTGAAATGCGAACTAGACAAAGGAGAACATAATGGATTTTTAAAGCTACTTTTGTTAATGTTAAAGTTGAAATCTCTGAACACTTGGAATAAGCAAGTTGTATGTTTTTATAAGGAGAAAAACAGATAATGAATTATAGACATATTTTTGGATATTCTAGTCTATGAAGCAGGTCAGAATCTGTTATCATGTAAAATATCATACATAGGAATATATGTATAGAGACACACATACTTACATAAGTCAAAGCAAACTTAGGCAGAATAATTTCCATTGCTCTAAACAGGAAAAAAATACATGGTAAGTACTGTTTTTCTTGTTGCCTATGCCTTTGCTTTTCCATGGAATTAAACTAATCAATTATTTTCCTGCTCATTGTAAAGCCTCTTTTACTTAAAAGGAAAGATACATTTTCATAATAGTCTCTTCAGTCTTAAAACTGAGATTAAATGTTGATTTTCAGACAGAAAAAAAAAAAAAAAAAAAAGTGACCAGATTCTCTTCTACTGAAAACCTCCATCTGAGCTGATGGCTGCTGACACCTTGAAGCATTCCCAAGCAAGGGACAGAATTGAGGAGGGGCTCATAATGTCTTTGTCTGTGATAAGGGTGTATTCTTCACAGGGGAAAGTAGCAATGAACTACTGCCTTACAGATGTTCACACGTTCACTCTATCTCCTAATACACAGTTTGCACAAGGGAATAGGATAAAGTGCTGGCCTGGAGCAAAAGTCACTTCTCCATACCAGTTCTGCAGGACTCTACATACCAGCTTCAGCTGATCCTTCTGGAATTCCTTGCTGAGCCAAGTTTTTGCTCCTTTGGACCATTTGTGCACTGCAAAGACCCTGCCTCCTTGCCTGTCTGCTACATTGTCTCCCAAAGTACTCACAAACCATGTGGCAGTAAGTCCCAAATTAGTTCATATACGTTCTGGTAAATTCATCTATACAAGTTATTCCTTGTTTTTCAAAATATTATCCATACTAAATTTATATCCAAGCAGTAATACACAAGAAGTAGCTTGCAGATCTTTGGGGTTAAAATGGGAATGAATGACCTTGAGAAGATGTTCTTTGGAGAGAGGCAATTCAGTAGTAAAATTTAAACTGAATCACATTAATGCAATACTACAGGTGAACAGACTTCAGTGTAACAGCCTGAAAACAACAGCTACATATTTACACTAATGCTCTAATTTTTAGTCTATTTCTTTAGATTTGCATTATGTACCCAGTTTCCAAACAGGAGAACTATTTTTTACTGCAGGTGTCCTTTTATGAATCATCAATAGTGAGGGAAAATGTACTCTTACTGCAATCCTTTAATAATTAATTAGTAATAGGGACATACATGTTTAAGTGTTTTGCATGTCGTACCTTCTGTTCTTGTTTAACAGAGACATTTCACTGCTTGTGAATGCTGTTCAAAGAATATTTTCTCTTTAAAATAAAGGAATTAGATGACTACTTCATTTCAATATGCCTAGTGAAATATGACCTTTTGCTGAAAATATCAAGAGTGTACAGAGCTCGCAAGAGTTTCAGTTTTCTGCTACAGGCAGCAGAGTGGCCATGGTGGGAGAACAGATGGTGGGAGAACAGGTGGTGTTGCATGCCACATCTCAGGTCAATCATTGGCATTGGGATGGTCAGCAAACTCCACTCTCTTGTCCTTTTCTCCTACTTTTCTTTGTACTCTGCTGGTAAATGCATTATGTTTTAATTCTGTTCATACAGCAACAAGTGCCGTGGATGTCCAAGTTTACAAAAGTGCATTAGATACATTAACAGCAATCTAAATAGTGACTATTGAATCCAAGTAAGAGTTTAGATGTGTTGCAGATCATTAGTGTAATGGTTCACCTTAAGCTGAGAAGTTTTTCTTTCCTGATCAGAAATCTTCTTCCAGCTCTGCCATGAATCAAATTAGTTCTAGTGGCAGTCAATCTGCACATGGTTGCAGATTTTTTTCCTCTGGATTTTTTCCTCTGTACTATATAGAACTCTACTCAAAACCCACTTTTCCACAGAATGCTTGGTACTGATTAGGAATATAGACATAATCATATTTAACAAACAAAGATGAGCTGCAAATCTTTAGTGAAGATGCTTGTATATTGGCTAAGATAAATCTGCCTACTGTTAGGGAAGAGAAGAGGTTAAGGATACATTTCAACTGGTTAATCCACACCAGCAAACACTTTTGTGTTGTGAAAGCTGAAAGATAGAGAGCACAGAGTATTTGTGAAAGCAGTTCCAGTGAAAGCAGTTCCACTCAAATTATAATTTAAATAATTATTATTTTCATCTTAACAGTAACTGAATTAAAAGTGGTGTATCTTTTGCCCTTTATTTAAACCATGGAAAAAATAAGATAATAATAAAAGTACATTTAATCCAACCAAGATCAGTAAATATTCTAATGGCTCCTCCTTGTCCCACTTTCCAAGTTGTTTTCACCTGTCCCAGCTCTACATCTGGAAAGTGAACGCAAGAACAGCCTTCTGAAAAAACTTGTTTTGCTAAAGTTGGCATGGAAATGCTGGGCAAGACTTCAATCTCAGGCATTGGCTGAGGATTACGTAAGGTTGATTCTCTTCATTGTTTCTGCTGATCTTTAAGCTGTTAATAAAGAGTCAGTTTGACTTGATTCTTTTGAATGGAAAACAACACAATGTTTTTGTGATGAAAATGGTCATGCTGATTAGGTAAGCAGTTTTCCATAACGAAAGTGTATATGCGTCCACACTGCCATGCAGGTACAGAGTGCAATGCATTTACTTTTCCTGTAGATGAAAAATGCTCTCAACTCCTGCTTGCTTGCTGAGGTGATTTTTTAATGTAGAGTATAAACTTGAGGACTGTGTTAAGACTGCTTTTTTTGGAAGAGACATAAAAATTCGTTTATTTTCCTCTGGATTTTTGACTGGCAAGTGTCTGACATTTTAATATACTATTTTCTTTTCTGTCTTCTTACAAATATATACTAGGAAATCTTATTTTCCTCCTAATAGCTGAACCAGATTGTCTTCAATTAACAAAATTTGGCCAAGACTTGGGTAAGGAATTGTCACTAAAGGGGCAATGGATCCATCACAGAATCATATTACGGTTTGGATTGGAAGGGACCTTAGAGATCATCTTGTTCCAATGCCCCGCCATGGGCAGGGTTGCTACCTTCTAGACTAGGATGCCCAGGTCTGGCCTTGAGCACCTCCAGGGATGGGGCATCCACAGCTTGTTTGGGCAGCTTGTGCCAGCACCTCACCACCCTCTGAGTAAAAAATTCCCCTCTAATATCTAATCTAAATTTTAGACTCTTTTAGTTTTAAACCACTCTCCCTTGTTCTATCTGCCCATGTAAAATGCTGGTCTTCCTCCTTTTATAAGCTCTCTTCAAGCCCTAGACGGCTATGATGAGTTCTCCCCAAGGACTTCTCCAAGCTAAACAAACCCATCTCTCTCAATCTTTCTTCATAGGAGGTGCTCCAGCCCTCTAATAATCTTTGTGGCCCTCCTCTGGATCTGTTCCAAATGCTCTGAATCTTTCTTGTGGTGGGGGCCTCATGCCTCGGTGCAGTACTGCAGGAGGTGCCTCACAAGGGCAGAGAACAAGGGGCAATCAGTTCTCTCTCCCAGGAGCTGGCCTCCCTTCTAGTTTTCCAAGCTGCAAATGTGCAAGGCTGGCTCATGTCCAGTTTTTTTGTTCAGCAGGACCTCAAGTCCTTTCCATGGGTCTTCTCTCAAGGAGTTTTTCTCCCAGTATGCACACATATCTGAGATTTCCTTGGCCCATGTTCAACACCTTGCACTTGGCCTTGTTGAACCTCACTTGGTTCACATGGGACCCCTTTTCAAGCCTGTCCAGGTCCCTCTGGATGTCATCCTTTCCTGCTATTGTATCAACTGCACTGCTCAACTTGGTGTCATCAGCAGAGTTGCTGAGGATGCACTTGAACTCATCATCTATGTCATTGATAAAGATCTCAGTTCTTGTTCTTATTTGCAAGTTTTCCATCATCATAAATTAGAATAATCCATGGAGCTATATTTGCATACTGCACTGGAAGAAGTGAAGAGCTTTATTTGGTGCCTTGTACCAAAGAAGGTGAAGAATCTGCAACAGTAACAGATGGTGTGCACCTTGTACAGAAGGCTACACTGTAGCAATAGAAATGTAGCTCATGATGAGTGGATGCTTTTACAGCTGTCATCTTCACCACCTTATTAAATCTACATGACTGCCTTCAGCTGGTTTCATTCATGATAATCATGATGCCTTTTCTTTGTTTATGGCCTATCTTCAACTGTGATGGTTCTAGGTCCTTTTCTTGACTCCCAGTATTTACAAAATATGTACTTCTGCTTAGCTTCAAATCAGAGAATGATCACAAGAAATATCAGTGAGGATTAGATGTGTTCTATACAGCAGACATGTAAGCTTGAGTTTCTGTAGGTAAAAAATTAAGTTCAAAAAAAAAGAAGTTTTTCTGGCTGCTCACAACAGATTTTGTTATCACGTTTGTTTTTTGTATTTCTTTGTTTTAATCAAATATCTGACTAAGCTCATTTGGCTGCTAAGTAAGTTGAAACAATGTGATCAGTTGATTAAGAAATATTTCTTTTAGAAGATACTTTACCCAGTAAAATCATATGTTTCAGATTGAGAAGTGGTAATTCTTAGAAAATGTAACTGAATATGTTCTGATTTTTTAATTATTATTTTATTTTATTTTATAACTGTTTTTTGGTAACTCAAACCTTCAGCTTCATCTGAAGAATTCAAATGCAAACTGCCTGTTTGCTTGAAACCATTTACTGATTTAGACCCAATTTCACAAAATTTCACAAATAGTTTCCACTGTCCCCAAGTGCACTTTTTGGCAAAGTTTTTCCATGCAGCTCTCAAATGCTCTCAAATGCAATATACATGAGAGTGCATCATAAATGGTAGCTGCAGGCAAGCAAGGAACAAAGGGGCATAAAGATGTGGAGGAGATAGGGGATCTTGAACTAGTTTCCTTTTAGATTCATTTGTATAAGAAAGTTTTGGAAAGGTGCATCTTATGCACCTTCTAGTCAGGCAGTGAGTGATTTCTGTGAGGACTGAGACAGGCCTTTCCTCCCAGGTTCTGCCAAGCTGAACTTCTGGCGCTGAGAACCCCTGTTGTGCTTCCTTGCTGACACCCCAAAGACTCCAGTTCTTGTCTTCAGAATTCCTGCTTGAGCTGAGGAAGCTCAGTGTTGACAACACAGCACTGGAAGCTTCTTGATGGCTCTCCTTGGTTCCATACAGCTGGTACAGAAGGACACAAGGAAGACTTGGCCTTGCAAGAGGTGGGGATGAGCAGTGGAAAGTGGTGCTGTGCTCCACCACCTCCTCAGTACTTTCCAGCAGCTATGCCCTTTCTTCTATGCATGAGGTTGTGGGGGGGAACAACAGCTGTGTCAGAGCCAAAAGCTTCCTTGAAATATTTTACTTTCAAGAAAAACAAAACAAAACAAAACAAAACAAAACAAAAAAAAAAAAAAAAAAAAAGGTGTTCATGAGGGAAGAAAGAAATGCACTGAATGCCACAATCTGTTATTATAGCAGTGTAAATTTTTGTTCTTTTAGTCTCTGTTGGACAGAAGACCATACTTGCATAAACAGTTCAACAGCCTCTTTAGGATCCTCCCAAACACACACAAAAAAATCATCTGTAGTATTCAAATCTTCTTCATGTGACCATTGTCTGGCAAGCCATCCTTCAGTTCATTTAAAATTATAGTGCAAGGTGGGTTAGAAAAGGGGAAGAAAAAAAACAAACAACAGCAAAGTCTGTTTTTCAACCTAGTAACGGAGACTTTGTATTGGAAAATACTTGACAGCAAAGATTGGACAAAGAACACAGAACAACATAGCAGTTTTCCTTGTATCTTGTTAACTGCTCAGCATAACTTTCTGGTGACTATTGCTAGAACTGGCCCTTTTCATGCTTGCGCAACATCAACAGGTAACTAACTGACAGTAAGTATCACAATTTGTGATAAATTTCTAATTGCTTAAAAAGGAGAACTACTGCCTTCCTTCCAAATGAAATGTGAGAGAGGCTTAAGGAAAGAAAGTTCAGTACACTCAACCAACAGGATTAGAAATCCAGAGATTCAGACTGGTTCAAACAACATATTTTTCACAGTGTTTGAATTGGTAAGCGGTGTGAGCTAGAAAAACATCCTAAATCATAACCAAGCACCAGACCAAGAAAAATAATAGGATTTCCAAAGGTGTATAGGACAAGAATGTTCAATAAACACTGATAAGGAGTGTTTGGGAACAAAGAGTGTTGAGAATTTTCTTTTAGAAAACTATTCTGTTAGAACGTGGTGATTCAGGAAAATGAAAACATTTCACATGAATGTAAATAACCATTTGATTCTTTCTCTAAAAAGCCATAAATATACATGCAAAGCACCTGATGGATTTCTGTAAATAGAAGGAATTAAAATGACACATACTGACACATCAGTTTTATTAGGCCTTTCTGATATTTCTGTGGGCCATAAGTGTTATTTTGCCAAAGTGCGACCAAAAAGAAAATTTGATATGTTTACATTTTCCATAGAATGGTCTGGATCCTTTGGAAACTCCTCTAACAAAAAGATAGATTATGCTTCTTGGCAGTTGCTACTACTCTACACTTTCATTGGAGTCTCTGGAAAAAATGTACCCAGAGATGGAGTGACACTGAAGAGTGGCTTAGATTCTCAGAATAAACCAGGAATTGTATCTCCTAGTCAACTGTATAGACAATCCCCAAGATCATATAGCCAAGCAACTGACTACAAATATTATGAAAACAAAATACCATGAATATTAGCATAAACAGATCATCAAAATATAAGGTATTCATCAGAATGTAAGGTAAGCTATGTAATGTTGTTGCTCTGAATTCAGAACAGTGGAGTGTATTCAAACTGTAGTGTGACCACAACTTATTTTTTGTCTTCATTTGTTTGTACTGTTCCAGGTAATATGAATGGTTGGATCAAATGACTGCGAGACAATTGTGTCCAAATTTCTATGTGGTATTTATATAATACATACAGATGAGAAATCTGATTTGAAGGTGTGGAGAGCTCTGCACCACTTATCCATGAAAGTCTTTTAGGAAAGTACATGCTGAATTCAGGTATGTGCCACTGGATGTGGAGCTACACAGCATGCAATTTTTTTTTTCCTCTGTGGTAAATATTCATACCACTTAATAGCACAGATAACGAAATCTCCAAGTATTGCTGCAAGATTATGTCTGCTTTCATTTTTTAGTAATTTCCTCAGAGTATCAGCTCTGCTCCGTTTAGGACCAAAATCTGAGAGCATTCCAATGGGGCTGTGCTGACAACAGAGACAGTGGGCTAATTACAAGTCTCTGGAATGAGCTTTGCATTAAGGTTCTTTATCCTACAAAACAACCAAAAGGCAGTCAAGATAGTATGCAGTTCACTCCGGCTAGTTTATCAGACTCCTAAGCAGACTAGCCATGCATCTATAGCCTGTTTGTATATCTCCAAAAGTGCAGACATAGCTTACAAGGTCACAGAGAATTCAGAAGTACAGGAACAGCAAAAGAGTATGAAAATTACGAATATATTGTCATGCTTGACAGGTTGCAGTTGCTTTCAAACAGAAGTTATTTCAAAGTTACCCATACCTTTGCAAAGTTTCATTCATGTCCTGCGTGGCTATGGAGAGTAGATCCATGTAACACCAGTGTGTTCAGGAGTGCCTTTCTAGGGCCTCACAGATCGTATCTATATTGGCAAGCAATTATGTGCAGTAGGAAGAGATCAATAAATCAAAGCTTCCCCTTGTTCCTAGTTTAATACATTCTAAACCTAATCCAAGTACAAGAAAGGAGCAACCAGGAGATCTGTGTAGCAATACACTGCTGCTCCAAGCCAAAATGTTAATATCAGCATGGCCACACTTACTCTTACAGAAGTCCATAGAAAATTAGATCTTAAGAGTTTTGCCCTAAAGGAGATGATACGGAAAAGTCATTCTTGCACTGACAAACCTCTGCTTTTCCATGCATGTCTCCCTTGCAGGTTTCAGTTCTGTCAGAGCACACAGTATGTCAGACTGGGGATACATCTTTTCTTGTTAATCATATCATATACCAGCTTTGTGGCTGGTAACTGAATGTATTTAGGCATCTTTCTGTCTTCCAGTCAAAATTTGTCCAAAAGCTTCTGTGTTAAACTGTTCTCTGCTCCAGAACTTGCCCAGAGCAACAGCACTCCAAGACTTCACTCAGCTCTTTGTTTTACAGCAGTTATAATCAAACTATTGTTCTTCATGCTTTAATGGAGCTCCTAGAAAAGGAGATTTGAAAAAGAGGGTTAAGAACAGGTTTATAAAACTTAAGTACATACCTAATCTGTCTGGGAAAATTCACAATTCACTTTGCACATTTTTGAAGCTGTCTCCAACCTGAATATCACAACATCGTGCAAAGTCTGGAAGTATGTGATTAATAGATTTACCTAATTAAAAACAAGCAAACAAAAAACAACAAACAAAGGTAAGTTTATATCTGAAGCTGTCTATTTGTAATATTATATATGTATATTATTATATATCTGTGCTAAATATATGTATAGATATATACTGTATTTTGTGTGTATTTGTACATTTATATATAAAAACATACATACATATATAGTACTATGTGTGCAATAATTAATAAAGCAATGTTTCTTAACAATAAAATTGTCTCTTTTTCTTCCAAAAGAAAATGGTAAAAATTTCAAAGCCAGTGTTCAAGAACTCTGACCAATCTTTCTACTAAGAATATGAAGATACATGCCATCAATCAAGAAACAGGATTATATTTTGAGCTAAAATTAAGAGACTGACTGAACTCTACTATAAAAAGAGTAGGACTATAACAACCTTGAACAGATGAGGCACTACCTTCTTGTCATCTCTTAGTTACTTCAGCTTTACAGCAGAGGGTTTCCTCCAGCAGATGAAAGGGGTTACATCTGTTCAGACTAGTGTCATAAAGAATAAAAAATGTCTTTCATGTGTTGCAGTGCATAATTTTTTGATGCTGCCTTGCAGTGCAGAGTTTGATGTTAGATTCCTAGACTCACTGTACTGTACAGAGATGAGGATACTTCAAAACAGAATTCAAGGCAATTTCCTAGAGCTTCCTAGAATTTCAAGTTGCAAGTGGGACTCCCACATAACCTGCTGACAACCACAAAATTCCTGCTGATGTTTTGGATATTAGGTCCATTGCTTCTGACTTTCAATTAGGCTTGATAGTCATACCATCTTTAATTTTTTTATGAAACATATATGAGCAGAATTATCATTGCAACTTCAGCCATCTTACAAATATGGTGTGAACTGGCCCAAGGAGCCATCATGAGAAGGCAGACAGACAGTGCAATCTTACAAACTCATTTCCTTAGAAAACTAGAATAATGATACTGACAAGGAGTTAGATACTTTCGGGATTTGACAGGAAATGAGAAGGAGTTCTCAGTTTTACTTTAATATTTACCAAATAACATCCTTTAATAGTAAGCATTTGAATGAAACATAAGTCCCTTCTTTAGTCATATTCTTAGTATTTACTGGCTTTAAGTTATCCGTTGCAACAATAAGCAAGTTCATGACACAAAATAACATGTGTAACCCATGGTGAAAAACAGAGAGTTCCTATGTATTGCAAAATGACATACCCACACAAATTAGTACTGATTGCTGATCCAGGAAGGCTGGAACCGGAATGTTAGTGGGTTAGTACTGGGGAAAGTGCAGGAAGCAGGACAGGGGAAACGGCCCATTCTTCTTGTATGTTCTCAGTGAGGAGAAAGGCAGCTGAGAACATGCCTTTCTTCTCCTCCAGAAGGCACAAATAAGATTTTGTATTTTGTTCTTTTATGGTTGTGCATTTTGTATTTTTACATCTAACAAAGCAGAATGATACACATTAGAGACATCATTCTCTATTGTCCCCCATTTTTTGGCTGTTCCCACCTTACTCAGGCTTGATAGTACATTAAGTTGAGGTTTTAGAACATGATTGCTGCAGGTCACTATGTAGAAGCAGACAGTGTAGGGAGACAATTCCTTCCATGTGAAATCAAATGTAGTTATATGCTAAGCTGAGAAAGAACATGCTGATGTTCTCTATTTTGGTTGCTTTCAGCTATTATTTCATTGTTTAATTGGACAAGTTATACTGATAAGTTATGTTTCATACAGCTAGCCTTTGCAGAAATGATCCCACTGCAATTTCCTGTTCTTGGTACAGCCAGATGAGTTACTTGTAGTCATTTTGAAAAATGACTACAATTTCCAGTCTTTTTTTCAGCCACCAAGTTAGTGGAATGAGTAAAAGTAGCAATCTTGCAGTGAACCAGCTGGTCTTGCAGTTTGGTTTTTATTCAGTCATTCTATTCAGTCTCCAAATATTTCAAGCAGCTCATGAAATACCTGGGTTACCTTTCTCATGAAACTGTGGAACCTGGAGTTACTATGCTTTTGTTGTGCCCAGTGGCTCCGCTGGGCTGAGAAGTCTGGAGCCAGTGGGTCTCCTGCCCCTTTGGGTAAGACCTGGCTGCACTCGAGCTTTGCACCAGGCCCTTCTCCAACCTGGAGAGCAATGTAGAGCAGCACTGTGTAAAATGTCACTATACACTTGGCATGCATAAAGAGAAAACAAACAGAAACAAAAATTAGAAAGAAAATCAGAGCACAACAGGCAATGTCACAGTCATCTTAACATGGAAAATAAGTGCTGGCACCTCTTCAATTGCCTATCAACATGCTTGTTCACAATGTCAGCACTTTGCCCAGAGAGTGCTTTTCCCCTTTGCAGTACATATAACCCATCCCTACATGTGCCCCATCCTCACATGTATATTTCTCATGTAGCTTGACCAAATCATCCCATTTCATACCTCCTGGGTTCCTCCTACGGGTTCTTTTCTGTCTTCCCTTCTCAGCCTTTTCAGTTATTTCTTCCAACTTACTCATGAATTGAAAACAAAACTTTTCTGGAGTAAGACCCCATATCTCCTAGGTCAGTTTTCACACTTTGTGGCACTTATAGAGGTAAAGATCTTCTCACCCCCTTTCTCACCAGCCCTCTGCCTTCCCCCCTGTTTCCTTTCTTCCCTCAAGCTTTGGAAGTGAAAGACTCAAATTATAATGTTTACTAGGTACCAGCCAGCTCTTCTGGCTGAGGCTGGGCTTGCTTCAGTAGTTGTTTGAACTTAAGCAGTTGTCAGAGTACGAGAATAGAGAGGTTCCAGCTCATGGAACAGAAAACTATGTCACAGTATACAGCATGGAAAAGCTTTAATGACTTCTGCATGATGTTTTTCTGATCCATTTTTTCAATGGATTTCTTCTCATGTTCATGTTCTTCTAATACCGACTACCCTGAGGACATGAAAACCTTTGTTATGTCAGTCATAGAGTTTCTTCTCCCAGTGAAGTGCTATGCAAGCCTTTCGTTTTGCCGTTTATTTGCTCTTAAGAAACATTTCTCAAGACAGCAGAGGTGGGCTTACAATATTACAAAACTAGTTTAGGCTATGACCAAACAAGCTGCCAAATTATACATTTCCTAATTATAATGATTGCATGTGCTAGACGGAAAGATTTGAATTATATATATATGTGTGTATGTATATATATATTGTTCATATGTATAAGATACATTTTTTTTAATATTTATCTTTCATATATCATTACTCTCCATGGGACTGAATCAGCCTAGTCAACTCAAGTAGGTCTTACCAGAGAAAGATAAATGGCCACTTATTCCTATTGCTATTCTTATTCCTATTTCTAAAATGTATCTGAATTTTTTTTTCAAAGGGCAGAGCAGAGTTTTCTTTTTATTTTCTTCAGATGGGATTAAGTTGCAGTCTTTTAGTGCTGTGGAAGAAACTGTGAAAGTCCTGTCTAATATAAAAATGCCTTTCAAGGAGAAGTAAAGCCTTTGCACAAACTTCTGAAATGTCACATCTGTCAAATAGAAGACAGGTACAATGCAAAATTTGCTCTTGGTCTTACTGAAGAATTTTTCCCCATTACATACCTTCTAGTTGTTTCTATTGTTTCTGTTTCTAGTTTTCTTTAAGCCCAGTGCCAAAAGCACCTTTCCAGTCACATTCCATTAACACACAGATTAAAAACCCTTGTTTCCACTTCACAAGGCCGTGAGCTCTGGCATGTTCAAGACGTTCTCCTGTGCAAATGTTCCTACTCATTTCACAAAATGAGGGGAACCAGTGAGGGTCATTTCTCATATATAGGATAGGAAAGTGAGCACATGCAGGATAGTATTTTGCCTCAGCAAAACAGTCTTGCTCTGTTCAATAGGTAAATAGTGCTCACAATAAGTGAGAGAATCTGCCTCTTTTAATGTGACTACAGGAATCTGAAGATGGATATTAACATTTCTGTATATCTGGCTACAAAGCACAGTGATCAGGACCTTGCCTTATACAAGGATTATAAATAATAATAATATTGCCTATTTAATGATGTCAGAACATTGTTCTTAACTCCTGCCATAGAGCATTTAAACATCAAAAGCATTTTTGCAGTCAAATGATGGGATCTAGAAGGCCTTGTTATACCTTCAAGGTTAATTTGGCAAGGGACTAAATCAGAAATCTCAGTGGAGAATAAGGAAAGCTGTTTGATTAAAGGCCCTGTATTTTAGATTGCTGCTCCACTTCTACTTGTAACTCTAATGGAAATGAATTGATCTCCCTGCAAGGACGCGTGCCTATTACTAATACAGTTACTTGTATGTTTCTTCTTTCTCTGCTTTCAGAGGCAAAAGATGAGAGGCCGGGAGAATTCATAGAAGTTTGTGGTTTTTTTTTCTCCATTTCTCCTGTGGAGAATAAGTAATTTTAACAAACCCTGAAGCTTCACAGTGTCTTAGATTGCCTAACATCTTAATTGCTTTTGGTGATGTGCATGAGAGAGAGAGCCTGAAATTCAATCCAAAATCTCATTGAGTGTCAACAGATGCAGGAATATGAGCGGGATGCAGGCTGCAGCTGGGCTCTGCCAGGACTCTAAGCCAAACACACTGACTTGAAGAGTTCATAATCAGTCAAGATCTGCATCAAAAATGTGCAGCTCAGATCCACTTCTGGTCTGAAATAGGCCAGGCCACGTGCCAGAGGATACATACCTAATTACCAGGCTGTTCTGATTATTACTTCTTCTGTACTTTTCCCAGTAAATTTAGAATAAATTATATCTTTGGCAAATCACACAAAGAGGTGATTATACATTTAATTGAATGTTTACCTCTCATTTTCTTCTTGTAATAGTAACTGGTACAGATTACAGGAACTCAGAATAATTTTCCTATATAGCTACATTTTCCCAGGATTAGATTCAGTGGAAAAATAAAATCACCAAAACAAAACAGTAAGACTTCTGGTTAGGGAATATTTATACCATATTCAGCTTTTTTTTTCTTCCTTTAATATGAAAATGAATAGTATCAAGGGATAGTGTCTTGGCTATTTGCAATCCATTGGAAAATGCATATTAGACAGGGAAAATGCATAATTTATTAAATGTATTGCTTAAGGTGAGAAACTTGAAATTGAGTTTTGTAAGACTGGGGATTTTGGGTTATATGCTTGGCGTAGGCTACTCAATCTGCTGAATTATTCAGCACTATGCTTGCCAGTGGGAATAACAAGAAAACAGACTTAGAGTTTGAAACGTATTTTCATTTGATTGGGAAAAAAAAAAAAAAAAGGTTAGAAATGAAATAGCAGCAATACTCAGAAAGCTTTATTACCTCCTCATTAAAGAACTGTTGATGAATGGCTGCAGCTCTTCCTATGAAAGGAGTACTTCTATGCATTCACTCTGAGTGGTACTTAAATAAGAATATTATTAGAGACTGTGATATCCATTAAACAGCCACAAATAATTTACATGTTTACCACTTACTTCCTATTGTCACCATTTTATTTCCAAGTAACCAAAATGTACATATGTGTGATACAAGAAAAGAACTGAAGGTATTCAAAGTGCTAATTTCTCTCAAGTGTTTGAGGAAATCATCTTAAAAGGAAAACTCTTCTCTTAGGATTGCTCCTTCCCTACAAAACCACTTTGTTATGTTAGAAAAGTACTTTGATTTCCTTCAGATTTTTCAAGAGCTGTAGGAGTAATTTTCTTACTCAAATTTTAGTGTAGTAGGAAGAAAATCTGCTTTAATGGAAGAAAATGTGTTTATTTATTTGTTTATTATTCAAGCATCGGGTTACCTATTTGCTGGAAGATTTCTTAAATGTATAAAGGAAAACATTTTTCTGGCAACAAATCTCTTCAGCCACCACAAAGAAACAGTTGCTTCAGGAATTGAAATAAAAGCCTTTATTTTGTCAAGTTCTACTTTTTTCATCATAAATAGGGAGCATCTCCCCTTGAAAACTGCAGGCTTTTTTCTCCTTATCACATGATTAAAATCTCTTCAGTTAGGAGGAATCAAAGAAACACTCCATCTTACCTATGCTGAGTTTCACTATTTCTCTGCTGGAAACACTCTGTTAGCCTGGAGCAAACAAGAAATATCTGAATCTGAAAGCTTTTCTCTCCTGTCCATCCCATGTTCCCCGCACTCTACAATAGACTACCCACAGATCTCACGAACTTTGACCACTTCAAACATTATCAATAAGAAGGGATGAGAAGAGTCTCAGACCTCTGTTTCCTCACTTACTCAGCAAAATATAGTCTCCAAAAACTGGGGAAAATAGAAATAGCAAAATAGTCTTTCAGCAAAACACCAAGTATAATGAATGAAAAGAATTATGGCAAAATTCCCAGATCATTTGAAGTATGAGGAATGGTCCTCTATGGTCAGGGTCCTCCACAGTCAGAATTCTCCACTCAAAATTGCAGGCAGAATAGTGCATCAAAACAGCACTGCATTAAAGTACAGAGCAGAACAAGAAAAAATTCACTGAAACAAACCAAACCCTGACACACAGTGAAAGAGCCAACAAGGTGGATCCGCATGTGGACAGTGTAAGTGATCACAACAGATGTTTCCACATGTAGGATCTGTTGTGTGACCAGCTCCTAATATGGTGACAGGGGTAGTCAAGAAAGGGAATATGACATGCTGCTGAATTTTAGATCTGCCCATTTCATCATTTGACATCTTTCCTTATCCTTAGATAAAGCTGAATGTATTCTCAGATGTCTCTGTCCTTATCCTTAGATAAAGCTGAATGTATTCTCAGATGTCTCTGTAAGATAGGGTCAATGTGCTCAATCCAAGAGCGCAAAGTAAAAACTGATTTCAGAATGGTCACTTCCTTAAACTATAGGAAATAATTGATTTGCACAATTAGATAGATTTTTTTGAATTTTGTGTTGTATGTGTTTGCTTTCTCTGAACCAACTTTTTGACATTTTGTTTAATATTTCATAAATTCTTCTTACAATTGATTGATATAGAGTACAATAACAGCAATATTTTAATAAGATGCTGCTTATTCTCTTTGGTTTTCCTTTGATTAATTTTTGTAACAAAAGGAAAGTTGTCAGGCCTGGAAAATGCGTATGTACAGATTAAAAAGGCTGTGGAAAACTTCTAGGTTTGTCCAAGGTGAGAGATTCTGTCTGGTGAGGAGGAGTAAGAAAGACAAACATGGAACAATTTAAGACTAACACCTAAACATCAGTTTAGTCAACATGTTTAATTTCTTTGGAAATAAAATGTTCTGCTCTCTTAATACAAGCAAATAGAAGCTAGCATTTATCATACTCAGAGCACTCACCAAACAGTGACTAACAAATGTACTTAGCAGAAATTCTTAAGGCTTTTTTTGTTCAGGAGTATAAAGCAAATACTTAACTTGATGACCATAGGACAGAATTATGGAACAACAAACACAAATTGTATTTTGTTCTCAGTAGGACTTGAGAAACATCCCAAAGCTGACTAATAACTCTGGTCTCTCTCTCTGTCTGACTCTTCTCCTGTCTGCGAAGGGTTCTAATGTATTTGTCAAATGCAAACAAAAAATAACAGGTAGGAAAGGTGTGGCTATCTACAGGAAAATGGATATCTAACACTTGAAAGGAGATAAAGGGGAGATTGGAGAAGCATAAATTATGATCATTAGCCTATTGCAAAGCTATTGAATTCATCTGGAGTCTTCCTTTGGATGAGAACCATCACTGTCGTGATGAAATATAGAATTCTCATCTCATGCAGAAACTATCTGTTTGACCTAAAACCCAGCGTCTGTGCTCAAGCCCTTTTTTCCCAGACTGGGCTGAATTCAGATCACGCTTCAGCTGGGACACCTGAGCTGAAACTCAACCTATGCAGCAAACATTGCTTATTGAAGCAGATACTCCACTTAAAATGCAAGCATCATGTGGATGGACTCTGTCCAACTTTCCTTTGAATCCAACAGACTGGAATCAAATTCATCCATCTACTCCTACAATTCTGTGGCAGTCCAGCAACACAAAGCACTTGTGAACTCAGAGGATCACTTTAAACATACTTGGCTCTGGCACACATGGTTACAAAAGAAAATAGGCAGAGTAGCGTGATCTACCCAGCACAATCATTTTAAGGTAGAGTCAGACTTACAAAGCTTTACTTTTCCACTGGTAACCCTCCTGCTATGTGTAACAGTAAGAGCAGGGACTGGGCAGCAGACAACAGCTTGCATTTGTCACAGGAATTTTTCCAGTATGTTTCCTGTTCCGTAGAAGATGAAATAATTCACTTGGACTTCCCTGGCTATTTCACAACACTACAAAAGGCAAAACTGCTATGGAAACAGAGTGCTTATGTGCAAAATGGAATCAGGGTTGTGTACTTCCGTGGTCTTTTCCAAATACAAGAACTTAGTGTCGTGTTTCGTTTTGTTTTGCTTTGCTTAAGTAAGGAACAAAGATCTTTAAAAAATTCTGATAATTAAGAAATTACTGGAATTCTTTACAATTTGAAATCTTGTTAACATCTTAAAAATGTAACCTTTTTAGCAGGAACCATTCCTTAATAATTCCTAAAACTCTATTCTCTGCTTTATTTTATTTTTTAAGTGAACCAATTCAATCTTGAAACAAATTTATATTGATTTTAAAAATGTTTTAAGCAATCTCTATGTATGTTCACTGTGTAATGTAGTAGTCCAGAATGGTTGAACTTACATGAAATATAAGAAAACCAGTTACAGTGCTCTCAGCTTAAATGAAATAAAGGCAAGGTACTTTAAAAGAGCATTCATCCATTTGAAAGCACACAGTTTAGTAAATGAAATATAAAATCACCTTCCACAACTTCTGTAGTTAACCAGTTTCCAGTAATTTCACCACATAACTCTTATGCTGTTTTAATCTTCTTCCCATAATCCTGAAAACAACGTCTGTTCCATTTGGTAGCTGGTTCTTAACAGTGTATAAGTATCTCAGCATTTCACTAAGTCACATTTCCTCTTACTGACAGTTACATACTTTCCAGCACAAACCACAAATGCAAAGCAGACTTCTATCTGCTCCACCACAACTTAACTTTTGGAACAATTTGAAAACCTAAAGGCTTCTGATCTTCACTGGTCTCTACTCTTTGCTATATTACACTCTATTTTTCAGAAAGACAAAATAAGTTGGGATCCTTACATAGCTTGCTTTTTATGTTCCTATATCTGCTTGCTTGTTTTATCTTCACACTTTCAGTTATTTAAGATGTTAGCATGTTTTGTCTTGGGAGACCATTTAAAAACTTAAACTTGAAAACAGTATGTCACATCTTGTTCCTGAGTTCAAGAAAGATGAATAATTGGGCTGAAGAAAATTAACTCTGAATATTACTGGCATTAGTTAGTATACTTACACTGATAGCATTAATCATGATAGTGCAGATGATAGCATCACTGAAATCAAAATCAACTGTGGTATATGAGGCCAAATTGCCATCTTGCACATTCATGAGAATAAAAGCCCTGACAGAGACCCCTCCCTGGTGATTGTACCAACAGTAGATCAGGCTCTAAAGGGCTGGTAGACACAATGTCCTGCCTACTGTAGAAGTCTCAAAAGTTAGAACCATTCTGGGGCAACGCAGAGGTGTCAAAGGGCCTTTGCTGGCCAACACAGAGCAAGAAAGGCTGTCTGTTTCAGTGCTGGAGTTGCTAATTTGGAGTCAGGGCTGACCCTCTGGTACTTTCAACTAAACCGGTAGGAACTGAAAACCTGGGTACAAACATATATGTGTATGTTTATTCTTGTAAACATTTCCAGGAGCCCAGAATTTCCCCTCTAATCTATTAATATGGTCTCACACATGCAGTCCTTAGACCATAAGTCATGAATACTCAGAGGAGTCTTAAGCTCATTGCGCTTGGACATGGCTGACCACTCAGTTCACACATAGAGCTTGAACACTTGTGAAATATAAACAACAGCCACAATAAGAGCAATTTAAAATTTTATATTGCAAACATATAATGCTGGAAGACAGAGTTGTAATTTCTTTCAAAATTGATTTCATTGCATTCTCCTCATATACACCTTAATAAATCACATTTATAACATTCCTAGGCCTTTAAGGCATGAAAGAGTAAAAATAAAGAGACATTTTAAGTATTTTGTCTGTCTGTCTGCTATTCTTCTTTCCTTGTAAAGCTATTGTAGGTCCATCATTCACAACCCACAACAATTCAGCTGTGCATCTCTGCTACCCAATACTCCAGGTCCTCTAGCTGGCACCACCAGCCTCTTCATAACCCTGCTGGGCCTGCTGCTGGATGGCAGAACCCAACATTAGAGGCTGAGCTGTCTAACCAGTCTCTCCCACTGCAGGTTGCATGGCTGGTTGCAGCATATCTTTGGAGCCATCATGGTGTAATGATCAACAATCCAAGTGCAAAGAGGGGAACGGAGGCCTGCAGACAGCCAGAGCTCCATATGAGGGCCAGCATGGCTTCCTGTCTCATAGGAAGCGCCCGCTCCATGACCTGTCATCTCTGCTGTCTGGACTGCTGTCTCTTCATTTCCTGTAGCAAAAAAAAAGCAGCGCCAAAAAAGCGTCTCTCTTCCTTCTGTTTCACCACTTTTCTTCCAGAAGGGCTCTGAACTTGTCTGCCCAGCTGGAATTAATATACCCAATGTCTCTGTGGGGATGACTGGGGAAGTGGAGGAGGTCCAAGGGGGTTGTGTGAATATTTGCTGTTGATATACTCATAAATCAGTACGAGTATATGGCTGTGTTGGATCTCTGAGGCAGGATCAGAGACAAAGGAAACTTGATGTGCCACGCTCTGCTCTTCACGTGTCTGGTCCCCAGACTTGTTTGAAAAGTCTTCAGAATAAATAACAGAAAACAAAACAGAAATCACCAAGGAGAGAACAGCACATCTTCCTCAGCTGTACATTAGCTGGGATGGATGCTTTACTGTCAGGCTGCAAGGACTTTTGTACATCTATCTAACTGAGCTAACATTTGATTCTCTCTCTACTGATGAAAAGAAACTGAGGTAAAGACCAGGTAGGCAGGGAGGAAAAAGAGGAAGGCAACTGCAGAAGTAGCAAAAACTACTCTCAGTTTAATTTTTGAATGCCAGTCCAAAACTGTCGCAGAAGCAGTTTTGACTTCATTGACTGGAACTTGGCCCTCCAGACAGAGATATACCTGAAAGGGAAGCACATATTACAGAGCTTTTTCTCTGCTAGTTTCATTGTGATTGTAAGCCTGGAGAGCTTCCTGCTGTAAGCCTTTGCTTTTAGCTTTTGATGACCTTCACACCAGGGTCTGTGAGAGATATATTGATAAATGGAAAAAAACCAGCTGAGTGCCACACATACAAGTGTCTACATTGCTTAAGTGTTACCTTGCTTTGGTGAGGATAACTGCAGCTAGCTTTCTTGGATGTGATTTCCCAGTGCAGTTTGAGTGACAAGTCACTCAAAACACTACTCTTCAGGGTTTTAATGGATATTCTAGAGTTGGCTCCCCCTGCCTTACATAGTCCTTTGATATGCATTGTTTCCCTGCAATGAACCCACATGGCCTCTAGCCTCAAGCCACAGCATTCAATGTGTGTCCTCAGTCTGCAGACAGAAAAACACCAGCTCGATGGGCTGCAAAGCAATCCTGTCATTATTTCTATGAATTTGAACTCAAAAAAAAAGAAAGAAAAAAAAAAACACAGAAAGGATAATCATTATGTCTTAAAACCCAATAAGTTCTCTGTAGGACATAAGGAGACCCAGGGTCAACTGCTACAAAGAATGAATGTAGTAGCCAGTCTGCTGTAGAAGCACCAGAACAGAGCTGCATGTATGAAGGACATTTGGCATCTGGACTAAGATCCACTTCTTTTAATTTGCAATTCAGTAACAGGCAAACAGACTCCACTCTTGAAATCACACTGTAATATGCAATTCTCATTGTGCTGTGATTGTTGTTCAAGAAACAGCAAAATTGTGCTATGTAAGTAGAAGGTGACAAAGTCAAGTCTTGACATAGAAGACAGAAAATAAGATAATTTCTTCGCAGATATAAAAAGTTGAGGTTTCCTGAGGTAAAAACAAGAAGTCTGAATTTTATTCACTGGGTCTCTGTATTAATTTGCATTCCTAAAAATAGTTATCATTTTAGAACATAGATTTGGACTGCTGGAGTGAAGCTATTAGTCAATTCCATCTAGTATTCAGCCTGGGTAGTAACAAGTAGCACATGGTGATAAAATGGAATTTCAGAAAAAAACGTGCTGCCCTTACCCAATTAGGTATTGCTACACATGAAGCATTTCTTCCTAGTTCTCATTGCTGATGACTATATGCCTTCATGTAGCAGGGTGATTTAGCCTTATCTCCTGCAAAGCTATATATAGTTGTTGTTGTAAAATCTGTTAGGTGGTTGTTTTTGTTGTTTGTTTTTTTATTTGTTTTGATTTGGTTTGGTTTTTTTGTACTCACTAATCTTAGGTTGCTTGTAGTGGCTGAGACCAGTGAACTTTTTTCTACTGTGATATTCTAAAAGCACCATAGAAAGCCTTGACTGTCCACATAGAAAGCAACAGTCCTCTGTTAAACCAAATGAGGTTTAACAAAAGCAAGTGTGGAGTCTTGCATCTAGGGAGGAATAATTGTATGCAATGGTACAGGTTGGGGGTACAGGCTGGAGAGGAGCTCTGCAGAGAGGCACCTGGGCGTCCTGGTGGACGGCAGGCTGGCCATAAGCCAGCAGTGTGCCCTTGTGGCCAAAAAGGACAATGGCATTCTGGGGTGCATTAAAAAGAGCGTGGCCAGCAGGTCGAGGGAGGTGATCCTCTTCTCTGCCCTGGTAAGGCCTCATCTGGAGTATTGTGTCTAGTTCTGGGCTCCCCACTACAAAAAAGACAGGGATCTCTTGGAAAGAGTCCAGCGGAGGGCCACAAAGATGGTGAAGGGCCTGGAGCATCTCTCCTATGAAGAAAGGCTGAGTGAACTGGGTCTGTTCAGCCTTGAGAAGAGAAGACTGAGAGGGGACCTGATCCAGGTCTATAAATATCTAAGGTGTGGGACACAGAGTGGCGAGATCAGACTCTCCTCAGCAGTGTGTGGAGACATGACAAGGGGAAATGGCCAGAAACTGGAGCATAGGAAGTTCCGCACAAATGTGTGCAAGAACTTCTTTACGGTGAGGGTGACGGAGCACTGGAACAGGCTGCCCAGGGAGGTGGTGGAATCTCCTTCTCTGGAGATGTTCAAGACCTGCCTGGATGCCTACCTGTGCGACCTGCTGTAGAGAACCTGCTTTGGCAGGGGGGTTGGACTCAATGATCTCTAGAGGTCCCTTCCAACCCCTGCAATTCTGTGATTCTGTGATTCTGTCTCTCAGAAATTCTAGGAACAAGGTGTAGTGTTTACTTCAAAAGTAAGTTACAGTGCCATGACTGTAGCAAGTCATCAGGGAACAAAGCTGAGCAAATAAATCTGGTGAGAGATTTATTGATTAGATGAGAAGAATGAATATGTGCCAGGCCACATCTTTACCAACAGATTCTGACTTCTCCACTGTGCATGGTCAAGATAGTCCTTGCCACATGTCATGAATCAGAGCAAACTGAGGAACATCAACATCCAGAAGTAGCCAGTAGTTCCCTTTCTTTGTTGTGCCAAATAGATTTCTATAAGCTGGTCTACCCTCTTTAATCTGGATTTATCCTAAGGGAACAGCAATGATAAGCTGTTCTTCCATATTTTCTCCCTGACAACAGAAACCGCCCAGAAACAATATGAAGTGGCCTACAGGCAAGAATGGATGGCATTTGTTGGAAGGGAACACCACCTTAGTTTATCCCCTTGATCCTATGCATCTCATTAAGATTGCAGTTGTTTTTAATGCTCAAGCAGTATAAATAACCTTACAAGTAGATGTCAGCTGACTGTATTCCCAAATGGCAACTAGAGAAGGACAATCCATGCAGTATCACAGATGCCATCTCTTCAGAATGTGCATCTTCAAAACAAATGAAAGAGACAAAAAAAAAAAAAAAAAAAAGGCATCAGACAAAAGTACCTATTTAACTGTTTATTAACAGGAATGGTGAATGAGGAAGCTGTAAGAAATATTCAGTCATGAGAGTGACATCGGGTGAGGAAGAAAAGGGATACACAGTCAAGAAATTTGTAACTAACTTGTTCATTTAGCAAGTGATTCTCAGCATTTTTTTTCCAATTTTACTAAGTACTTTTACCATCTCTGTCTCCTTCTCTTGTCAGCTCTGTGAATCTTCCTAGTCTAAAATTGCCTTGAAGTCATTTTAAACTTGCACACTGGGAACAGAGACAAAAGTACATAAATCTTCTCAGCAAGTCACTATTCCTGGCAGCCCTCTAGCTTTGTCCAGAAGCTACCCATATTTATCACCATCTGACTGAAGAGTTATACTGCTCCCAAAGGAGCTCTTTGTTATTTGCAACACAGCTGTCATTCCTTCATTGTCAGTAGGTCCAAAGTGAGCAGCTAATTTCTCCTGATGATGGTTCCAGTGGACCTATATGGATGCATTTATTGCAGAAGGTCTTTTTACTGTACTTAACAAAGGAGTTCCCTTCCTGAAGCTGCTTGCAAATTTAGAATATTTTAATAGCTCCTATTTGCCTTTATTATCACATTTGGCACAAAGGCTAAAGCTGGCTACTCAGATCAGATGATTGTGTCAGTGCAGTTTGAGGCCTGAATTTATAGACAGACTCAAACTGAATGCCTCCAAAGCACATCATGGTGCAGCTCACAGATCAGTAGGAGTTAAGCAGTGCTGGGAGTGCAAAGCTTAGATATTTGACTTCTACTTAACCCCTATTTTAGAGTGCTTAAGTACAATGTCATAAGTCAAATGCTCCAGTCTGCTACTACCTACAGGAGTGAGCAGCAAAATTTCCCAGGTTAGAAGAGAAATGCTCAGCTGACACATTGAAGATATTTGTTCATATTGATATCTGCTCTTGACCTTCACACAGCTCAGTCCAGAGATGTAACATGGCCAGACCACTATAAATTAGCAGACATCTGGCTAAGTATGGTGATACTGTAAGCTTGTCCCTTGTCATTTTTTTCTATCTATGCAGTAATTTCTCTGCTTCCAAGGGTGCCTAAATGCAGCTAAACATCTTGACATGGTAGCAAGTAAAGGATTTGCACCCTTTTTCATTTGTACTTACTTAAAGGCTGAAGTCCAAATTTTATCTATGGTTTTGTAGTGGATTATAAGATAAAATATTAACATTATGCAACAGTGTGTGCAAATAGTAGTGATGGCTCATTCTCACTACTCTGACTGTTTTTTTCTACGCAGAGAAATGTTTACAGTTGTATGTTGTTTTATTTATATGGCTATCTCAAGATATACCCAGACACTAGCTGTTATGTCCACAGTTGCCTGTCAAAACTCAGTTGAACTGACGCTGGTTTCATGGCTAATGAAATGATAATCATTGGCACTCTTCAGACTTTTCTGACATGAATTTGGAAGTACTTGCCACAAACTGGTCTGTAATGAGGGAATACAATTACAGATTTGTTCTTTTCTCTTGCAATGAACTGTGCCAAATATTCGTATATCAGACTTTGAAGTGAATTGGGGATTTTTTTCAGGTACACTTGAATTTCTCTGTGCCATGCATTTGTAATGATTTCTTTTTCCTTTGCTAGTAATACCTCACTGCCATAATTTCAGTTGTTAATAGTATGGAATTCTTTCTCCATGACCACATGGTAAACTCCAGGAGCCACAGAGGATATATCTGTGCTCATTACTGTGCCCATGTGTTACAAGTATCATCTGCCCTGCCTCTACAAAAACAGCACAGCATCCTCGAGAAAGTGGGTTAAATATAGCCAGAGGCCAAATTTGCTCTTGAGGTAACCACTCAGTCCAGGCACTTGGCCTTATTTGTCAGCAGTTCCTCCAAAACCTCTCTCCCTCTGTCTGATGGAGGCTGGTGACAACGTGCCATCAGCAGCTGACTAACATGACACTTCGTCCACAAACAGGGCGATAGTGAGGTTATCAGGAGATAACTCAGCATTGTTGTCATTATTCAGCCACCAGCTTTCTGGTTGGGTTGTCATGGAGTTACAGCATATGCTACACAAAACAACAATGTTATTTTAGGAGAACTAAGCCATGAACTTCAGTCCTCAGTTTGCCAGGCTCCCTACATGCTGACTGTGGGGATGCCAACTGTGGCTTTCAGCGTTATCACTGATGGAAATCTTGCAAGTTTGTGTTTTACCAAACAATGATGCACCTCTGCGGCACTGGCACAAGACATAGTTATGCATGATAGATATTAGCTGAATGTTCTTATGCTGTATCTGTGAAAAATAAGCATTTCCCCATGATGTGCTTGACTGACCTCACATCATTCCTCTGACAAGAGGGACAGAATTACAAAAACTCTTTTTTTTCTCCTTTTTTTATTTTTTTCCATGTGCCATAGCCAACAATGTTTTACATTACTAGCCTGTAGCACAATTTCTAAAATTGGAATTTCCATTGCTTGGAAGGCAGTCTAAATGCTCTCTTTTTGGAAATCTCTGTCTATTTCTTTTCTTCTGCTTTTTTTCCTTACTTCTCCAAAACATATGTTTTCGATCTCTGAAGTTTATATGTAAGAAATTGCTGCTGGCAGAGATTTTTTTCTTTGCAGTTTATCTCCCACTGTCCTGATTTAAAAAGAAAGAAAGAAAGAAAGAAAGAAAGAAAGAAAGAAAGAAAGAAAGAAAGAAAGAAAGAAAGAAAGAAAGAAAGAAAGAAAGAAAGAAAGAAAGAAAGAAAAGAAA
>NC_136814.1:53543549-53768531 GCF_951394365.1 Tetrao urogallus | reverse complement strand
TCAGGCAGTCCTCCATTTCAATGTTCCATGATCACGAGAACTGAAACAAAATTGCTCAGATTAGAAATGAAAAGACTGCTCTAGCATCTCCTAGATGTGATATGCTACTTCTGTCTCTACTATTCCCTACCTAGGACTACTCTTACTCAGAATCATAGAATCCTTCGAGTTGGAAGGGACATTTAAAGGTCATCTAGTCCAACTCCCCTGCAACGAACAGGAGAGCACAGCTAGATCAGACTGCTCAAAGACTAGTCCAGCCTGGCCTTGAATGTACCCATGGAAGGGGCATCCACCAAATCTCTAGGCAATCTGTTCCAGTGTCTCACCACCTTCACTGTGAAAGATTATTTCCTTATATCCAACCTAAATCTACCCTCTTTCGGTTTGAAATCATTTCCCCATTACCCTGTCCTGTCACCACAGACCCTGCTAAAGAGTCTGTCCCCTTCTTTTCCATAGCTCTCCTTTAGATACTAAAGGCCACTATCAGGTCATCTCGCAGCCTTCAGTTCTCCAGGCTGAACAGCCCCAGCTCTTTCAGCCTGTCCTTGTAGGAGAGGTGTTCTATTCCATAGATCAGGACTCCAGCTCTGGACACAGTACTCCAGGTGAGGCCTCACCAGCATAGAGGGGCAGGATCACCTCCCTTGACCTGCTGGCTACACTTCCTTTGATGCAGCCTGTGGGATACAGTTGGCTTTCTGGGCTGCACTTTACTGGCTCACGTCCAGCTTGTTATCCACCAGTAACCCCAAGTTGTTTTTCGGCTGGGTTCCTCTCCACTCAAATCAGCAGTCAACAGTAATGTATGGTAAACAGTTTTGGGACTGTTTTCTGCAGCTACAAAAATAACAGAAGTAGGGGCATGTGACATGAAAACACATTCCCTGATGCACATGCTGGAAATCTTACAAAGCTCTCTCTCCCTATACATATATAGGAATAAATGATTACATTAGTGTTACCAATAAGTGCTATCATTGCAAAAATGGGGAGTCCCTTCTCTGTGAAATCACTATGAGTCAAAAGAAATTCCATGGAAAACAAGATAGTTCTTGAACTAAAACTTATGGTCAGAGTCACTTCACAGATATGGACTAATATCCATGTTTACAGAGTAAATTACCATTTTCCTGGTGGGAGCCAATTGCTTCCTAAAGACTAATATTCTACTGACTATTTAATTTAGTGAATGCCAGTAAATTATCATATCGACATAACCAAACACCCTTCTTTGAAAGAGCTTTTCTTGGGGCAATTCAGGCACTGTTAGTACAGGGACAAACTGACTTTTTTTCCACTTGGAAAGCTACTTTGAATTTCTGGCCACTCATATACATAAAGCTCTTATGTTATTTCCCATGTACAGAACTTGCACTGCACAGAGGAAATGCCTTTCCTCTGCTTTCGAAAGTCCAGGAATTAATTCATTTCATTGTCACTGAAAATGGCTGTGAGCTTTAAATGTATCCAAAACTGTTAAGCTCTTAAAATACAAAATACTGAAAAATATTCAATGCTTAATAGTTTTGAGGTAAAACCCCATTGAAACTATTTTGCTGGTGTTATTACAAACGGGATTAAATTTGACATCTACACTAATTATTCTAAAACAAGATTTACAATAAGATTTACAAGATCCCTCATACAATTCTTGTCTCTTTGATGAAAATAAAAGTCTTCCTGAAAGAGATGCTATACTTCTAGAAGAAATTACGAAGCTGATACAGAAAAAACACACAAAGTTCAATGGCCTCTGTTATTGAGGTCAGACTAGATAATTATGAACAAGAGATGCCCATCAGAAACAATCACTGTGTACTGTAGAAATGGATATTCCTTGTACATTTCTCTTCTTTCCTTCATGTTCCGAAGACTGGGGCAAATAAAAAAATTACACAGAGAAATGACTAAGAAGTTTCATGCTCTATGATTCATGACCAAAGACTACCTTCACACAATCACTTTTTATTCACTTAGCAGTCCCTACATAATCCCACTGTTGAGAGTTGTTGAGTATAGAAAACAGTGTCTACAGTTCTCCCATGTTAGTAAGGAATGAAACGGAGTCATTCACTCACATATTCAAAAAGCACACTGAAGTTAACCACAGTTTAAAAGAGCTTTATTGATTTTAAAGAATGTAAGGTTGGCTTAATAAGTGGAAACATCCATAAGAAAATATGTTACTGGAAATATCTAGAATAAATGAGAAAATGTTGCACTGACTTTTACTATGTAGATTTTACTTTCTGGGAGAAAACAAAAACTTCCCTAGAGACTAGATTTCACTGAGAAAAGGAGCTAAGATACAGTGGCATTTTAAGGACCTCTAATATGGACAAGTCTGCTGAACTGTAGGCTGACTTATGACTGCAACTATGCATTGAAACTGCTCAGGGAACAAAGAATGGAGGAGTAAGGGCTTTAAACTGGTGAGCAAGCATTAGCTAGCTCCATCCCCCCAGCCCTCCTCATTTACTCCCAGAGGACACAGCTCTGTTAAATGCTTCACACTTAAAGTTAGAACAGATGTTTATGTGACCACAACAGAAGGGAATCTACAACAAAGGAAAACAACAGTAGTTCCCATCAAAATACACACGAGGCATTGACTATTTATTTGTTAACCAATTGCTGACTTATAGATGCTGAACTGTCAACTGAAACAATTCAGAAATTCAGGCTTTGCTTCAGATCCCTCTGCTGTGGTGCACAAGGTAATGGCTAAAATAAGTGAGCTTGCACTACCTAAAGACAGTCACATGCTTTAAGGCATGCTGACTACTATGTTTTAGAGAGAGAAGACCATTTCTGTGCAGGACTCATTCCTTCAAAGCATTATCTATGCAGTGCTTTATGCTTACAACCCTCAACCTATATCAAAGGCCATTATGATGTTAATAGTTCACATCCAAGAGACTTGGTCAGTAACTTTCTTGAAGCAGGGAACATGCTTTCTAAATATGTGTGGCATCCATGCGTCTCATTGTTAAGAGATGACAAACACAATACAACAGAAGACTCCCCTGAAGAGTTTGTAGCCAAAACAATAGTATACGTAAAGCTGAGAAATAAAAACCAACGTTCTTAAACTTACTGTACAAACAAGAAAACGAGGCACTAGAATAAAAAGCGACAGACCAAATTCCCAGAGAAAAACTGTGGCAAAGTGCAGGTTGGAAAATTATTAGGAACAACCCATGCAATTTCTTCACTCTTTCCTAGGCATCTTCTTAACCACTGTGAGAAACAACACTAAGCTACATGGGCCTTTGATTTGGCCTACTACAGCTGTTCTAATTTTCTTCAGTTCAGCCACAAGCCTTGTCTCAGCCTGTTTCAATATCCACTGAAAGCACTTTGCTCTCCTAGGCAAAAATATTTTTGGTCTCTGTTTATTTCTTGTTGTGGGCTTAATAGAATTCTCTGTATCATATACTGCAGAGGGTCAGTCACACTGAGTTTTGCTGCTGTCTTATACATGTACACAGCTTATTGCCTCTGCAGTTTTCACAGGCCCTGAGGCTTGATCCAGTAGATATCCAGATAGATATCAGAGGAACGTAAAAAGAAAAAGAATCAAGCTGGAAAGATATTACTATCACCACTGCAAACTTTTCCATACATCACAGAATGTCACATCACAATGCTGGAAAAACACTTCAAGATTCTACTTTGCCCACTACCTTCATGCCACGAGGCAGATGCTTCTAGCTAATAGAATGTCAAATGTTTGCCTCCACAGGTAATACACTGGAACGTGTCACCAGCCTTAATGGTACAATATTATTCTTGGTCTTTAACCTACAACTCAACAGAAGTCGCTAAAGCAAGGCTTGAATGTTCAGCTTCTTTGGAATCCATTGCAGCACTGCAATACCAGCACTGCTATTTCTGATATTTTTAGCATGGAGATTAATAAGAACACACACCCTCACAAAGCAGAAGAAAAGCAAAGGAAAACTTAGTCCAGTGGCGTAACTAAGAGCTGTCCCTTGCCACAAAATATACTAGAGGTCTCCCTGGGAATCTGGAGTTTTTCTTACTGTATTTAGATGAGTGTAATGGAAAATTAATAAAACCAGTTCAGCTCTTTCTAAATGGCAGAGATTAGTTTGAGTAATTTTTTTTTTTTCTTTTCTTTAACCATCACTACTTAATTCAGTAGTTAGCACTAGTTTTCTGCCTGCTACAGGTTTAAGGGATTTTCCTCTCTGTTTCTCCTCTATACTGGCAAGACCTTCTCATCACTCCTCCACCAGGAAAAGAAGTAATGAAAGAGCTTCTGGAAGCCAGAAGTGCTGAACTCCAGCATGACCTCAAGCACTGCTATTGCAATAGTAGGGATTTCCCTTTTATGATCCTTTTATGAATCACACATCTTATAGAATTACTTGATAGTAAAAGACCTGGCTGGTTATCGAACTATTAAAGCCTGAATGGCACTATCCATAAATATTATCATAGTCATCATCCTGTGATAGAATATTATAGAACTCCCATTATGACAATCTTTCCTAATGCAATTTCTAAAACATTTGGTGATGGTGTTCTGAACACACTGAAGGCTTGGTATAATTTAGTAAGCATGAGTTCCTCCCTCTTGAACAATAAGAAGTAGAATAATAAAATAATATAAAGAAACAGAGCTGAATGAGACCTCTTGAGAGATTAATTCCTCTTCCCAGGTACAATACTAATAGTTGACTGATGTGCAAACAAATTACTTTAATATTCTCCTACGATGGATATTCTGCAGCTTCTATGGATAGCCTGTTCTGGAGTTATGCTAACTTTGCCACATGTAAGCATTTCTTTTTCCCTTATATGTTACCAGAATATAGGTAGCTGCAACTTAAGCTCATTGTTTCTCACCTATCTTCGATGACAAGGGGAAGTTACCCATTCCCTATGATAGACATGTCTACATATATAGATGCATAAAAATATGTATTAAATACATGTATGTGTGTACATGAACACACTTCAAAGGAGAAAATGTCCTTCTCTCATACATATATATGTTTATATTTTGATATAATGTTTATATTCAGCAAAATGGTGGGATTAACTATGGAGTATAATTACAGCTCAGAGGAGTAAATCTGAAAAATAGAATAAATATCCATGCATTATTCAATAATTATCGATGAAGTTGATGTTTTTATGTGTATTGCTATATTGCCTAGGAGATCTGGTTGATAGGACTGAGCTTCGTTTTGTGCTGTGCAAACTCATCAAATGAATTCCTGCCATCCTGCTCAGACCTGCATGATAAACATTAGCCTTAGCCACATGCAATCAGCGTTTAGTTTATCAAGGTGTAGATAGTAATTGAATATTCATATATGCTCAGAGCTTAGGATAACAAAAATAAGCTGTTTGTCTTTTCAGTTTTTCCTTGGATTATGTATTTCCCTCATAGGCTCACAGCTATTACCTGCTGAACTTTTTACTCACACTCATTTTCCTTTTAATATGTTGTAACAACAACCCCCCCTTCCACCCCCCCAAAAAAACAACAGAAGAGTCTAGAACCACTTACTAATCTGTTTGCTGCAGTTTTACACAAAGTAGCACATACATCAGTCCATTTTACGTTTCTTACCCTAGCTCCTCATTCCCACTCTGTGGTGAAACCCACCATTGCTTTAAATGCTCTCTCTAAAACTGAATGAGTGACCTGTCATCAAATCACCAGGGGAAAATGGTTTGGTTATTTATATATATGTGTGTGTGTGTATGTATTTATATATACGTAAATACATACATATAGCTGGTTTCTAATCAGATCACTTCAGTAATCCAGTACCTCAGCACAAATGAAGGTTACAAAGAAAAACACCCAGGAACAGGGAATGGCAAGTTCTTTTTTAAACTGACTTCACTGCTGCAGGAAACATCCACTCAGTAAACCACACCCCAGATGCAGCCCCAGTTATGTAAGTTATCATTCAGACCCAGTTCCTCAGGCACCCAGCCTTCCTGGATCTGTCAGCCCCTCAGACTATCAGTAAGTGCAGAGCCTTCCTATCTCTTCTTAGGCAGAGAAAGGGTAACAGCAAACCACAGAGCCAAATGCATGGCTTTCAGAAGTGAGAAGGAGCACACTGTCACAGAGTTGCACAGATGCCACAAGGGCACAGACTGAGCCAGCTGATGCTAATGGAGACAAGGAAGCTCAGATGTGAGCTCTCCCTAGATCCACCTGTTCTGTGACAGGCCAGATTTCAAGGCATGGGGCAACCCCACCTTCTCATCTAGTCAGTGGGACCTATGGTATTGGCAGGCGTTCAGCATCTGTAGAAAGCCTTTTAGGACTGAAAAAAACATTGTTGTACTTTGGTTCTGTCTGCCTGCAGGTTACAAGCCTTGTAAGCAAGGAGCTGCCCATTTGCACTTGAGATCACATCTGTAGGTTTTAGTTAGAGGCCCTAAGTTGTTTTATTCAGACTTTTTCCATTGTACAGGCTTTAGGATGCTATTTCAAGGTGTGAATTATGTGTTTGCAGTCATTAAAGGTGGTCAGCAGTTCAAGCAGGAAGACCTCCATAGCCTCAGTCTGCAGTTCTGACCCTTGCCCTGAGCAGGACTGGATGAGAGCCTGTTAACACAGAGCTATGCGATTATGTACCGAGAGCGAAACCTTTAATTAAAGGAGAGAGAAGAAACAACTGCAGGGCAACACTGAGCCTCTCTCACTGCCGTTACAGTGCGGTGCGGTTCTAAGGGCACTGCCGCGGGCCCAGCATGGCGCCTGCCTCCCTTGCACTAGCCTCATGCCCGAGGGCCTTGCAGGCCACTCTGCTGGACCAGCAGCCCGGCCTCGCTGCCGCGTCCACAAGGAAGACAAGCTGCCCCGCTTCCAGCGGCACCCGGAGCCCGGTTGTGCGCGAAGAGAGCGCTGCGGCGCCCCCTGCCGGCGGCACGAGGATCCGGCGGTGCCGGCGCTGCTGTTGTCACATGTCGGAAAGTCCCAAGCGCTGACGGTGGAAATCCCCGCTGGGGTTTTTTTTGTTGTTGTCTTTTTTTTTTTCTTTTTTTTTTTTTTTTTTTCCTGTCCAGGCGCTGAAACAGAAAGGGGAAAGAAAACAAGAGGCTGAGCTCAGCCCTTCATTCCACGGCGGAGGTAGCGGCGGCAGCAGCTCCGCACCGGGGAGGGGGGCTGCGGACGGGAACGCGGCCAGGTCAACCCAGGCCTGCTGCCGGCCGCTCGTTGATGGCGACCGAGCCCGGCTGCGTGCCCTCGCCGCGGCCCGGCTGCTGAACGGCATTCACCGGCGGATCGATCCCGTGCCCGGAGGAGCTCGCCGGTCGAGAGGTGAGCTGCTAGGGCGGGGAGAAGCTGCCCGACGGATTTCTGGAGGTTTTGTTATCGGTCCCGCGGCGGGCGGTGGAATTGTGCCCTCTGTTGACTGGCGGCGGGCCGGGGTTGCAGGAAGAGCGTGGGGCGGCGGGCTGCGCTCAGCAGCGGCGCGTCCAGCCGGCTGGGAGGCCCGGCTGGGGCTGCTGGAGCCCGCGCCTCCGAGTGACGGAGATTGGAAGCTGCAAGACGCTTTTAGCCTCGTTGCAGGTCCGGCCGGCAGGAGTTTACCTTTGCCTTCTTCGTTTAGGGGACAGAGCTGGAGCGCGACTCTGCCACGTTTCAGAACAGAACGCAGATTTCCCCCAGTCCAGCATCTTCCATATTATATGCTGCAGAACTATATGCTGCACTTTTCCCAGCTTTTTTTTTCCTCTTTTTTTTTTTTTCTTTTTTCTGCAAACTCAATAATTACATGCTAAAAGGTGATAGTAGTGTGGCCATGCAGAGAAGTACAGTGCAGTGAAAGCCAATACAGCTTCTAAAGTCTTAATGTGCTTTGAGTTGTTAGCTTCTGTGGCTGCTAAGCTGCTTCACTGCTCTGTTTCTCACAGTCAGGGTTGTTCTTTTTTTGCCTTGATTGATGTTCGATGTAAATGGCACAAACAGTAGTTTCCACTTCTGAAGGGGAAAATGTCCGTAGAATATTACAGAACATTGAATTCACAGTTCCAGTGAACGCTTCTGTAAACTCAGTACTTTTTGTTACCTAAAGCTGGAAATAACCACTTCAAGGGTCTGTGCCAGTAGTGATTAATCATCTGATAAGTCTTTATTTGGGTAAAAAAAACCTCATTGACTCAATCACTCTACTTACGTAACTTAGGAATTCAGTACTCTGGCCATCTCTGTGCAAAGCAGAGCTGTGGTTATTAGACAGGTTAATATGTTTATATGTCATTCCTCAATCCTATGTTTAAATGTATGGATGATTTATGTGAGTGGTGTGTATGAAAATATATTGGTTAGGGGAAGATAAGAAGCAGCTGTTAGGAAGCTTTCCCTTGTTTCTGGTCACCCTATACTTGGCGTGGCATGTATTGAGGTCTTGATATATACCTGTGATTTAGTATTTGTCCCTAAATTCATAATCCTCGCTCCTGGTGTAACCAACTGAATTCTAAATGTTAGGTATGCAAACCTTTATTCTGCTTGATAGAAATTTGGCTTTGTGAGCAGAGCAGTAGTCTATGTGGACAGCATGTACTCTCTCCATATAAAAACAAAAGCTCATGGTGTTACTGCAGTGCACAGGTGGGATGTGAGAGTGTGGTCCTGCGTCTGCCTGCAGCTAGCCACAGAGTTTGCGTGCCCAGAATGAGTATTTCAGACTACAGATACTTTGAGGTTATGGGGTTTTTTTTTTTGTTCTTCCTGCTGTAGCCCATCAAGCCAGAGGTACTGAAGAAAGGGATACGGGGCAGTAAACACTGCTTGTCCCACTATGGAAAAATATTGGGGTTTTTGAGCCAAGTGGAAATGCTTTTTCAGCAATGTTGACTTACCGCTGAGTAATAGTGGCACCGCAGCTTGCACCCCCACACACTGCACGAGCACCTCTGCAGTGCTATTCTGCTCACAAAACAGAAGGAGCCTCGAGAAGGGTAACACAGGTCTGTCCCTGGGTGCTTGGTCTGCCACTAATACCTCCTTTACCATCTTCAGCCAATGTAAGTATAGGACAGAATCTAGCACGGCATGTGATATCCAGGCTCTTTTTATGCTATACCCAGCATCCTCATCAAGAATGCATAGGCTGCAGAAATCTGAAATGGACATTATCTGGTTTTTTGGCATGTCATCAAAACACGAGTTTGGAACATGCTGAAAGTTCAGCAAGTTCATATGGTATTACACTGTGCAATTATCAATTAGTTAAGTTTCCAAGATAGTTTTTCCTTCCCTTGATCTTGCCTTTTTCTACCCTTGCTTTCATTTGACTGCCTTTTTTTGTACAATGACGTAATCTCCTTAGTGATGAATGAACTCCCTTCAGTAGTTCAATAAATGATCACAATAAATGGGTGGGATAAGCTCTTCAGTAGTTATCTTTGAGTAATGCAGAGAGGCTGACGGAGGTGAACTTTAAAAATAATGGTCTGTATAAGTCTCAGTGGATGGCATCCACTCTATGTACTTTACAGTCAAAACAGCAACTAGAATTCCACATGTAGAAGTGTGTTCTTAATCTCTTCAGAACTGATAGTGCTGCAGAGCAAGGGCAATTAACAAGTCAGTAAGAGAATACTTTTCGTTTCAGATTTTGTCTAGGAACATGGCTGGCCAACACATCCTTCCTCAGGCTTTGTATCAGAGCAACATGCTGAAGGCTGTGAAGATTAGAGAGAGGACACCTGAAGATCTGGTCAGACCTCCCAGTGGAATAATTCACCACTTCAGGACTATGCACAGATACACTATAGAAATGTTCAGAATGTGCCAGTTTTGCCCTCAATTCCGGGAAATGCTTCAGAAGGCCCTGACTGACCAAGCCACTCAGACTTCGCTGGAGCGCCAGAGGAAGCTGAACTGGTGCATGGAGGTCAGGAGACTTGTGCCTTTGAAAACAAATGGTAAGCTGTGAGCAGGTCTTTGCACTCATTTTAAAATAGGTAATACGGATCTGTTTTATCTTAGTTGTGTAAGCTTAAATTCTGTCCGGGTGGCATGCTGTCTGGAGTCTATAGCAATCACCCGCCCATCTCATAGCATGATGAGTGGCCTGAAAAATTCTCAGGTATTTTCATAACATCAGTAACTTCTGGCATGTCAGAGGAAAAATAGCATGCGAGAGCACTGTTCCATCATTGTTTCATGGACCTGACTCTTGATATGTCAGCTCTTCTATTAGAAGCAGTAATCAGCCCTTAACGCTGGGCAGGTGGAGGTTTGGGATGCTTTGAGCAGCAGGGATTTGTTCCTTGTATACAGGCCAGATGGTAGCACCCTTGTAAAGCTCTGCCAAGCTGACCTCGCTTGCAGCAGGCTGAGCTCTACACACAGCCAGCTCCCTGGTGCTCAGCTACTTAGCAGGGTCTGCGAGATTCTGCCTTTCCTTAGGGCTTGACAGCCATTCTTCCACGTGCCTCGGGCAGCAAAAATTAATGGCCTTTTCTCTCAAAGGTTGGTGCTGGCTATATGACTTCTCTTTAGGGTTACTTTATGCTTATTGTGTCAGGCGCTATAAATGAAATAGAGGTAGTACAAATATTTCTTTGTAGGGTACAAGAAGCCATATAATCACGCAGGAAAATTTAGCACATGACTGTGAGAATTGCTAGGATTTCACGTTCAATGCAGGAAAGATTTGGTAACAGTTATGAGTTATGATCATGCAGCTGCAAACTCAGACTCAGGATTCTCTGCTGTATAGAGAGCCCCAAACTGGGAGTGTAGACTGGGAGAGTGATGAATCCAAGAACATGGGAAATAGAGATTTTTTGTTCAGGGAGCAGGTGACACTGGTTGTAGAAACACTGGGTGTGGTGGACCTTCAGCCTAGTTCAAGTCCCAGTATCGTGTTCTTTGGGTGTTTATTTTCTGATCTGTTTATGTACACATAGTCCTTGTCTTTCTAAACCTTTTCTTCTAAGTCTTTTCTTCCCTGTCTGACTGTACACAGCTGTGCTTCACTAAAGCCATAAAGACAGAACCACCATGTAGATGCAACTGCTCTGACCTTGAAGAGCCCAGTCCAGAGGTACACATCTGTCACTGTAACAGAAGCACTGAACTTTTGGTGGGCTTTATGGGCTGCATCTGCATTTGGCTGCAGTTGAGCGCCCTTAAAGGCTGCATAATCTTGAACTTCCAGGAGGACTGGGAATTCAGCTAGGACAGCCAGTGCTTGGCAAGTCCCAGGAGGGTGGCATTGCTCCATATGTAGAGCCTTCAAAGTTTTGCTCCAAGAGATATGCTCTAACAGATCTCCCATGAAAATGGTCAATGTACATAGGTTTTGTCCGCAGCAAAGCGCATAGGTTTTGGAATCCCACATCTGATAGTAGTAGGAGTTCTGCAGGGTTCAGTAACTGACTGGGCAGGCAGCTGCTGCTGCTTACAGGTTATTCCATGAATGAGGTCCCTTGTGTCAGGTCCTTGTGTCAGGAATGTACACCGGTGTTACAAACTTGTGGACTGGCATTCCATCTAGTGAGTAGGTGTTCCAGTATATACGATGCTGAAATATTGGGGCTGGCTTAGGAATGGCAAAGTCAAGAGGTTGATTTGTATTCCCTCCCATACCTCACGCAGCCAGTGCTGTGCACATGGTGTGGGTTCGGTGCTGTAAGGTCGCTGAGGGCATGGAAAGGAGGGAGGAGTGGCTCTGAGAGCCTGCGGTTTATGCAAAGTAGTCACAGCTTTGCACGAGGGGAAGGTAAACTGGGCTGAAGGAGTGATCCCTGAAAAATAGGACGGAAGCCTGGAGAATCCCTGTGCTAGCCTGTAAAATAATGTTATTCAAGTGAGTGGGGAAAAAAATGTGAGCTTTTTTTTTTTTCTCCACGTGGCGTGAAGAATATTTTAAAAGCATGCAACTGCACAACGTGGAGATGTGGGAGGAATGCATTAGTTCCTTCAGTCACTGATGGGTTTTTTCTAAGAAAAATCTGTGTTCTTTCTTTCTGACAGTTTTGATTGTTCAAAACAAAGAAAGCGATTCTCCTGTAGGATCTTTTAACGTCTATTTTTACCTCACACGTACGTGAGCTTATGGCATAAGAAAAACCCCAGCTTTCGAATCGCTACACGTTTATTTGCGGACGTGTGCAGGGAGAATAGGAGGAAAGGCGGTAGGTGGCACAAAAATGGAAACTGCTTTTTTAAAAACAACACACGCCAAAAATTCCATCATCTATTGGCTGCGGCGATTTCACTTGTATAATGAATAGGCATTCATTCCAATTCACCCAGCCACACCCCCGGGAAAGTCCGAGGGAGGCTTTGCCGTTCAGCTGTGCGGGCAGCAGAACAAAAAGTACGGCTGTTGCTCAACTGCTAGTCAAATAGCGCTGGGGAATTCCAAGTGCTGTGTAAGGAATTTGGTGTGGTGCTTCTCAATAAAGAACTGAAAGTCAGCTCTGAAAGAAAAAAAAAAAATAAAAAAATCTTATCTTTGCTCTAGATTTTGCAAAGGGAAAATTTTGCTGGGATTAATATCTCATCTCTCTTGTTCAGAAGGAAACCCAGACAGTTTTTCTATATTATATGTTGCTCCCTGAATTCTTCAGCTCAAACAGGCAGGCTGCAGAAGTTAGGTAAGCTATGCAAGATGTCATTCAGAAACAAGAAGCCAGTGTAAGGAACCTGGTGTGCAAGGAATCCGTAACAGTTTATAAAATGTGAAGTACCTCTCAAGTGATTGCTTTGGTGTTTGTTGTAGATTTTTCTCTGACATATCAGAAAAAATAGCAGAAGTGTTCATCCAGTGACTTACTTGAGCTAGTTATGCATAATGCATGGTTTCAAGTGTGTGTGTGTGGTGGTAGTCTTTTTTTTAACTCCAATATGAGAAAAAAATCTTGCAGTTCTATGGTAGCTAATGTACTCTATTCCAAGGAAATCGCTGTGGTTTCTTAACTTTTGATGAAACAGCTTCCCCCTGTATTAAACACCAGACCTAATTTTGCATCTGGGGCCATGACATGACCAGGCTGGATGTGGCTCTGGGCAACCTGGTCTGGTGGTTGGCGACCTTGCACGTACCAGGGGGGTGGTAACCAGATGATCATTGTGGTCCTTTTCAACCCAGGCCATTCTATGACCATAATGATTCTTGGTATTTCCCTTTCAAAAGGCTATTGAAGAGGATGGGTAGAAGCAGAATTTGAACTCCAGCCATAGGCATGGTTTGTCACACCTTTCAATTTAGTTAATTAACCAATCTGATTCTCAGTTCCTCCCCTCTGAAACTGCAGAGCACTGCTTTTCTTCCTGCGTGTAGGAAGGACTCTTTCAGTTGAAGGGATTGTCTGAATGGAAAACAAATCACTGTTTTTCATTTAGCTAATGTTAATTTTGTGTTTTAGGAAAGCAAAGCTTAAACATTCAGCAGTGCAGCATACAGCTGTCAGTACTGAGAGGAAGGCAAGAGGTGTTCCTACAATTACTTCATATAAATCTCATACTGTCTCTCAGTCTTTGTAATTCCTCCACCAAGCAAGACCTATCACTGCAGCCCTTGTCAGAGGAAGTGAAGCTTGCTGTTACTATAGGATATTCTTAGTGTTTTCCATTACCTCAACCCTACGCCATTGAGTGAATACATTAGTGTAAGCGTTGGTGAAGGAGATTTACACATTCTGTTGTACTTTTAAAGTGACTCAATTATGTTTAAAAGCTATTTCAACTATGTTTGACCTTTGCAGTCAACCCAAAATTCAGTTTGTGGTATCAGTCCAAGTTAAATAAATAGCAAGTTTCCTGCCACTGCTGAGTGGCAGCTTACTGAGCAGTGAAGGGACAACCAGAGGAAAGGAAACAACTTGCTTTATTCTCCTGAGCAGAGCATTCTTAGCTGTGATCTGCTTGAGAAAAGCCTTCTGACAGAGCCTTAGAGAGAAGTGCACATGGAGTATGTGTATTTGCTGCATATTGCCACATCTCACGTGTTGGTGAGGTTGTATTTAAATAGCCGTTTAAAAACAATGTTGTTTTTTTTTTATGCAGGTGATGGAAATTGCCTCATGCACGCTGCATCGCAGTACATGTGGGGTATTGAAGATGTTGACCTCGTCTTAAGGAAAACGTTGTTTAGTGCACTCAGGGAGACTGACACACAGAACTTCAAGCTGCGCTGGCAGCGGGAGGCTATTAAATCCCAGGAGTTTGTGCAAACAGGACTCCACTTTGACACCCGGGTAAGGAGGCCTGGGAGATCACGCTGGTTCCTGAATGCTTGTCTGTGTTGCCTTGTTGATTTTCTTTCATTTTTGGCTTCACGTATTCCACTGTTAGTTGAAGAACAGAAATATTGTTCTTTTGGAGAAAATGGGAAAACATAAATATTTTGAGTGCTGCAGTTGGTTCCTGACCCCTGTGTCTTTGGGCTGGTTTTGAACTGATGGATGTTTTTTTTCTCAGAACTGGGAGGAGGAGTGGGAGTACCTCATTGAAATGACCTCCCCGGAAACATCTGGGGCTCGAAACAGACTTCCTTATAATGCACTGGAAGAAATCCACATCTTTGTTCTTGCTAATATCCTCAGAAGACCAATCGTTGTCCTTGCAGGTGAGTTGTCCAGCATGTCATCCCTCATTAAGGATTGCATTAGTCTGTGCTTTATTAGTAATCTGAGCTTGCTAATTGCTGTTTTCAGGTAGGCATCTTTCAGAACTGGCAGTATTTCTGATGTACCCCAAATGTTTTTTTCTCTTTGCCAATTGCACCAACTTAACAGATTTTCTTTTTTTCCCTTATGTAGATAAAGTTGTGAGAAGTTTAGAATCAGGCTCCAGTTTTGCTCCTCTGAACGTTGGTGGTGTTTATCTGCCACTCCTTTGGCCAGCTGAAGAATGCTACAGATATCCAATTGTGCTCGGCTATGACAATATGCATTTTACACCACTTGTGACCCTGAAGGACAGTGGGCCAGGTATTTTTCAAGTACATTATCTAGTATTTTCATAGGGCCTTCAATTTTGTTATGCTGCTAAAGCATTTAAAATACAACCTGGTTTATATTTGCTTTTTGAAAGTTAAAATTGATGTAGAAGATTCCTTTGGAATACATTGTTAAAATTTAAACAGAAACAGCTGTCTGTAAATCTGAATAGAAACTAAAGATTGTCTTCAAAATGCCAGCTGAAAAGGGAGCACAGCTCACATGCATCAAGGCTTGGACAAGACAAATGGTGGCCTCTGCTTTGCAGTGCTCTGGCCTCCTTTTTATGCCCCTCCATGAAAAGCTTTGAAGGACATGGTCTCACACCTGTGTGCTGCTGCCTAGCAGGTGTGATGAGATGTTTTGAAGATGGCAAAGTATGTATTTCTTCTGAATGGGTAACAGTTCTCTAGATTCAGGTTAGGGCATCATTCCATGAAAATATGTAGTGAAGTGAGATCTGTGATACTTCCAACAGTGGGAAGACAATTATGCTATGGGGACATTAGAATTACAGTGGGATGAGGTTTGATCTGTAGTCTGGAGGCTTGTCTGCCTCCTCTCTCATTTGTGCTCTTTAGAAACCAATTGGTCTTGCCAGCCATTCTCTTGTCTCCCTGAAGTTCAGTAGCAGTGTTGTATCTCATACTCTCATCTGATAAAATATCTGTGCTAAACCTTTATGTTTCCACACAGAAATCCGGGCTGTCCCTCTGGTCACCAGCGAACGAGGCAGATTTGAGGATTTGAACGTGCACTTTCTGACAGATGCAGAGGAGAGGGAGAAGGAGCAGCTGCTGAAAGACTACTTGATAGTCATAGAAATTCCAGTGCAAGGCTGGGATCATGGCACAACTCATTTAATTAATGCTGCAAAGTGAGTGTCATTTCTGTTTCCACAGTTGTTTAAGGTAGTGGTAGGATCCAGCCTTGTGTGCTTTTCATCTTTCCTACTTTGGCAGTATATTCCTGTATATTTGGCAGTATATATCCTCTGCAATAAAAAATACTGGCATTTCTGTTGATACAGTTCTAAGTAGTATTGAGCTCTAACCACATTCAAAGGCAAAAATGTTTTCAGACTTAGCAGCTTGAGCTTAATATTTTAGAAAAGTAAAACCAATGGGTTACTTTCTTACTTTCATTGACTTTTAGATTGCTTAGGAGAGTGGCTGGAAAGCAGTTAAAACCAGGAACTGGTTACACAGAACTCCTGCACTTTATGGAAGGGAAAACTGCCTGAAGTGTATGTGGTGTAGTTCTGTCTATGCTGGGGAAAATATTTGGCAATCTTTTCGAAACATAGATGCCTTGAAAGGCTGTGTTCCTGCGGTAGTGCAGCAGGCAGGAAGCTGTGGCCAGTGAAGGAGCTGGTATCTGCCCTCGTGCCCCTGGCAGTCAGTAACATGTTGAGCAACTGACTGCAACCGCCAGCTTCTTGCATGTGGGGATCTCTGGCAGTGGTGTCTGCCTGCCCCTTTATGACTGTCATTACTTCCATTGCAGCCTGCAGAGATATCTCTGTGCTGTCGAGTTGTTCTGCTTTGGTCGCCTAATACCCAAAGGATAAATGCAGTAGTAATCAAGCTTCTCCTGCTGCCCCAATAGGTTCTTGAGTAATGCTAGCAACACTAGCTCCTCATCCTCCAAACTACTGCATAGTAAAGCTGCAATGTGAGATTTTCCTTGCTGTCAGGGTTTGGGTAGGGATTCTGCTAGGAGTACTAGCAGTGCACATACTGAACTGACACCACCTAGTTTGTTTGAAGAATTTGACTAGTAGCTACAGACCCCAGAGACAAAAACAGGAGCAGGTTTCGTAATGAAGTTTATCATGAAGTACTGTGTCTAGAGTATGGAAGATCTGTTCTTAGCATGGGCTGAAGAAGAGGACACTCTAGTTTCAACTCTACTAAGCACTGGTCTGCAGACAAATTTAGAATTTGGGGGATTTTCTTTTTATTTCTGAAAGATTATCCGATTATTCTTCCCGCAAACAGCTTTCAGAGACAGAAAAGCCTCACCTTGAAAATCCTTTCAAGAATACTTCCGTTTAGCACTGTGTGAGACCATTTCTTTAGATGTGAAAGTCTCTATTTGACATCACTGAACACCTGCTTTTCAAATTATTTCCATTTACAGCAACAGTTTAACATCCTGGATCTTCTAGCTGAGTAATATGGATGTATATTAAATCTCAATTTCCTCTCCATGTGGCTTATATTTGCCTCCACCCCTACTATCTGGCCTTTTCAACCATATTTTTTTTTTTGTGTATGTGTATATTATTTGTTTGTTTGTTTGTTTTGTCTGTCAGGTTGGATGAAGGCAACCTGCCCAAAGAAATAAATCTTGTGGAAGATTACTTTCAACTGGTGCAGCATGAGTACAAGAAATGGCAGGAGCATGCTGAACCTGCCAGAAAAGAGGCTTGCTCCAGGAACAGACAGGAATTGTCTTTTTCCCAGCTCTCCCTCTTACAGGTGAAATGTGAAACTCCAAACTGCCCTTTCTATATGTCTGTGAACACCCAGCCCTACTGCCACGAGTGCTATGAGCGGAGGTCACAAGGAAGCAAAGGAAGAAAGCAGGTCTCTGAAGCAGCACCTGAGAAACTGAAGGCAGCTGGGTCGGGCTGTGGTAAAGCTTGTGAACCTGGGGGGTGGATGTCTGAGGAGGCTGTAACAGGGCCTCGCTCTGCACCCCCAACTGCTCCCAGCCTTTTCCTCTACAGTGAAACCACTGCCATGAAATGCCGGACTCCAGACTGCCCCTTCACCTTAAACGTGCAACACAATGGACTTTGTGAACGCTGCTACAATGCCAGACAGCTTGCTCCTTGTAATAATTTAGATGACCAGAGATGCTTGGACTATGCCACGTGTAAAGTCTGCCTTCAGAAGGCCAATAGGACATTTAATGGCATATGCAGCACTTGTTTCAAAAGGACTACAGAGCGCTCCTCGAATGGCAGCCCTGGTTTTGTACCCACGTGCCATCAGAGATCTACATCTGACCCATCCCAGATCCCACAGAGCCTCCTTCAGCATTCCTGCCAGCAAGCTCCCAACAACAATTGTGATGAGCTGCCGTTGGCTGCACTGCCTCATGCCCCACACACTTTGGAAGAGAAGAAGGGAAGTAAGCTCTGCAGGAAGCCTGGCTGCAAGTTTTTTGGAACAGCTCAGAATGAGGGCTTTTGCACGCTGTGCTTCTTTGAATACAGGGAAAACCATGGTAAGTGAAGATGTGAGATTTGTCAGATGTGGTGCAGATGGTGAAACTGAAGTTTTGCACATGCTGTGCTCTAGAAGATCAAGAGGTGACAAACACTGTGTAGCAAAAGCAGCAGTGTGAGGAAAATGTGCTTTATTGCTATTACTGTCCCAAAAGAGAGGCGTGAAATAACAGTGTGGGATATGTGAAATCTTGTAAAACTTTCCATTGGCTTCCATGAAAGAAAAACTTGGTCAATCAAGCACCACTTTTGATGCCTTGCAACCATACATGTTTTGATATAAATCTTCTCAGATTAAATATCATCATAACTAGGCCAGTTGTAGGAACTGGTGAGGGAAGTGATGTTGTATTGAAAACCAATTGTGTTTGGAAGGCTTTTGAAAAACTTGGCATGAATTTGAAGATCTATATCCATTCTGGATTTAACAGATATAAACTGGAGTAATGACTGAAATCTCCTCGATAAACAGAGCAAGCAGAATTTGTCTGTAGTTAATGTGCAAATATAATGTGTAGATAATCCAAACTAAGTATTTTATAGTAACATAGGAGTATATTGTTATAATGGACCTTGAAATGTTTCTTGATAGTCCACATATATGCTTAAAATTAAGCCCTACAATAGTCTGTAAATAAATCACGTTGTGAAATCTTCAACTTCTATGCTGCTGCTGTTACACAGGCAGGTGCCTTTGGGTACAGGAGGTGGAAGGCACATGAGATAAGTAGTATTTTCCTCTCACAAAACAGTTTTGTTGCTGACAGGCATGTCAGTGCTACACTTTCCATGTACTTTTACATTAAGGACCTATTATGCTAGCTTGCAAAAGCTTATTTTTGAATGTTCACAAGGAAAACTGTTATGACTGTGGAATATATGATTGCCTCGTTAGATTAAGAAGTATAGGGTGCATTAACCTATTAAGCTCTGTGCTACTGTACTTCCACTACCCCACGTGACTGAAATGAAGGAGGACAGAGGGGAAGAGTTGGGATCTATCACAGATGACATTCTAAAACCAATGGTGATTTTCCTTGTCTTTAGTGAGATCCAGTTTCCATGCTGTGAGCAGGTTCTTCTTGAATCAGCTGTTTGATGTAAAGATCAGTCTATAGTAGCCCTTTGTTTATGTAAACTGAAGGAATGTGCTTTGACTGAGAGGTATCAGGGTTGTCCAAATTCAGTGTTTGGGGCAAGCCAATTTTTTGTTTTTTTTTCTTTGCAAATTGAGGAGCTTCTTGTAGTCGCTTTGGGCCGTAGAATCTGTTGGGCTCATTCACATTTCCCCGTTCTTTCTTTGCATTACAGACAGTGCTTCACTACGCCATCAGAGGAGATTTCAGAGGAATTCCTCAGCAGCTGGTCAACAGGGGAGCTCAGCTGCCGCTTTCCACAATATGTCTTGCCAGCAGCAGAACTGTGGCACCCTGGGTAGCACCATGCTGGAGGGCTACTGCCAGAACTGTTTCATTAAAGCCCAGAGCCAGCGATTTCAGGAAGCCAGAAGGACAGAAGAACAGCTAGTGAGACAGCCTGAAGTAAGTATGAACTTTGAAAACCTTCCTTTTGTTTAGCATGTTTTTCCCTTGTGAGGGTGACTCAGAGCGTGTAATAGGATGCAGCAACATGAGAATTTTCTAAGTGTCATGGGAAGACTAGTGTAAGGTATCTCATGATTTCCACTTGCTACAACTGAGCAGTACTTCTGATAGTCATTCGCAATTTAGGATTATTGTGGCTGTCAGTTCTTAGTTTTACCCACCTGGAATTTGACCAGTAATTTCAGTGGAAGCAGCTGTACCCACAGTTTGCTTTGTTTGCTGTTTGTACAAGGATTTTCATTCATCCCTTGAGAGCTATGTAATTGCATCAAGAGGTTTAGTCTGCTTCATGTTCCTTTTTTCATTGAGCACATTACAGATTTTCTTTTCTAGGCTTTTTTACTTGGTTTGTTTTGGTTTTAGAATTGAGAATTACCAAAGATATAAAACTGTTTTTCTAGGAGGTGACAAAACTTATGCTATTCTTTGGTAAGGCCTGAATTGTCTCTTGGTGTTTTGCTCCTCAGAAGAAGTATGTGTCGTCTTAGGATCTGGAAAGCCCAATAGCTTCAGTTTGAATTTTCTACTTTGCAAAGCAGTCTCTCAAAGCCCTTGCAATTTTTGCAGCGGTGTTTGTTGTTTGTGATTGCTAACAACCCCCCGGTGGTCCCGTATACAATACATTAGCACAGGTGAAAGTAAATGAAATGCCACTTGTGCTACCAGCATGACAACTGACAGCATTTTTAATGTGTTTCAAGAGAACAGGACAGCGCAGAGATCTACAGCGAGCAGCACTGACTAGCCAGAAGAGACAGTGTGCTGTGGCTTCGTGTCGAAACAACCTGGCCTGCAGAAGCAGTGAGCTGTGCCAGCAGTGCCAGCGCGTTGGCCAGCTTGTGCAGCTGGGGGGTCCCAGGGAGCCAGCCACAGATGAGCCTCCGAAGCAACGCTGTCGAGCCCCTGCTTGTGACCACTATGGTAATAACAAGTGCAATGGTTATTGCAATGAATGCTACCAGTTCAAACAGATCTACGGCTAGCAGAGAGGAAGAGTTGGTAAAGAAGAAGAAAGCGATACCAGCTCCTTCCTAAACTGAAATGGTGCTATGTCCAAAACACTTATCAGTCCTGGGAGCAGGGGCTAGGGGGGAAATGTAACCTGTCTGCCCATGTTCCTGTTTATTCCCAAGAATGGGAATAAGTATGTACTTCCTCTAAACACTGCATACAAGAACTGCTAAGGAGGGCCAGTTGCTTTCTGCACAAAGCTGTTTTTCATGAATAAGCTCCTGTCATGCTGTATTTAATTCTTGGACTTTTCAGTTGGAAGTTTGAAGCATTTCATTCCAAAGAGCTTCCTGATTCTGCCTCTTTCTCAGTACCTCCCCAGCACCCATACAAGGAGGACTCACAGCTCATCTCGTCGGTGTGGGAAATCTGTATTGATGTATGCTGGTCAGAGGCGAGTCTTTGCTGAGAGAGATCCCCCAGGACAGACTGGTGTAACTTGCAGTCAAAACAGAGTGAGGTTGTCTGAAGAAACTTGCTTTGGTTTGCTCACTTCTTGCTTCTGTTTTTGTGGAACTCAGCAAGGCTGGAGCTTGTGCGGGCGTTTGGTATGGTATCAGTGAGTGGTTCTGGGACTGCAGAGCCCTTGGCAAACTGCAATCTTAAACAAGACAAGTAGTGGTCAGCATTTAGATCCTTTCCCAAAATCAAAGACAGCTGGAAAGATAAAGTGATGACAGAAGTAACTTTTACACATTTGTGATGGAAAGTCAGAATCCTGCAGTTCCCCTCACATGTGGAAGGAATTGTCTCCAGTAGAAGAAAAAACAGACACAAAAGCTGTTCATCTTAGGCATCTTCAAATTTTGAAGCCAAAGTAACTTTCTTCTCTTCCACTGTCACTGTCAGAAATACACATGCTGCTGTTCACACCCCCACTCCCTATTTCTCTCTCACTTTTTTCTGTTATCCTTAATGTGATTCTGACATTGTGCCTAACAGCTTGGAGCTTGGCAATAGGGTGCCTTAGGATCAAGACTTTACTTCTGGAGTTCATGCATTTACTTCTCAATCTGCAGTACTTCAGCAAATTTACCTTTACTGTTGTGCCTGATACCCTCTTATCTCCTTTCATACCTTTTAAGTTTTCAGTATCTATTTTGCTGCTGCTGTTTTGGGGGTGATACCTTTTCTAATTTCCTTATCAAGCTTAGAATCTTTTTTTCTAGATATTAAAAAAAAAAAAGAAGCAAAAAATTAAAATAACTCAACTTGTTTCTGTTAAATTTTATATATTTTTAATGTTAATGTGAACATATGTTTATTAAAATATTTATATTATTTCAAACAATGCAACTTGAAATTTGCACATCTAGGATTTTTTTTTACGTATATTTACTCTTGTGTTGAAATTTGCAAACTTAAATGTATGATTGAAAAACATTCTCAGATATAAAGAAATAAATTATTGAAGGATTGAATTTGGTATTTTATATTGATGGAAGGGAGCACAGTTGAGCACATCACCTACTGCAAAAGGATTTCTATCTAGGATGACCAATGAGCATGTCACTGATGTCCTCTGTTTCAGGTTGTGTAGCCAAGTATTTTCAGAAGGCAGTAGCTTGTGAATCTCTGCAGTCTCTCGGTACCTCATTGTCCTCTTAGGAAGAGCTCTTGGTACTTTGTGGGACACCATGCAGTCAGTGTACATCAGGACTTAGCTTGTGTGTGTACTCAGTCTTCTGTTTCTAGAGCTGAGTGCAGCCGAGTAAGGATGGGGCAGGACCAGGCTGCAGGGGAAGCTAAGCCAGGCAGACTTAACTTTTCTTTCTTCATTCATCCTCCAGTTACCCCAAGGATTCCCAGCTGGCTTGAGTGTCACTCTGGGAGGTGGTGATGGTCATGAGAGCTCCCCATATGTGCAGGAGCAAAGGCTCAGGCTGGCCTTGCTATCTCCTCTGTCTGGGAGAAGCAGGGAAGGCCTTCAGTTTTTTGGTCTTGGCATCTGACTTGCTCAGAAGCTCCTGATAAGCAAGTTGCTAATTGTTTAGATGAAAAATACCTGAAAGGGTTATTTTCTTGTCATTGCAAGTTCATCCAAACCCAGCCAGGCTTCCAGGGGCTTTCTGAGCTGTAACACTCCCTCAGCAGAGCCTGAGGATGCTTGCAATGTTGGTGCTCCAATATTTCAGGCCTCTGCCTAAACAGGCAGTACTGCATCCCACCCTGAATTCTAGATGCTGCCCACAGTCTGAAGGGAAAAGTAGAAGAGGCTGCAAGCCTCTCTGTGTGTTCTGACAGAGGAATCTCTCCTAAGAGGTGATCCTGCCCACCCTGTCTCCTAGTGGGCTGTTCTCTGCCCTCATCGACCTTTCATTCTTCATTCAGGAACATGCTTTAGCACATGCTTCAGTACCTTCCTACTTGAAACCACACAGGTGCTGTATTCTCAGGTACGTTTGTGATAGCTCAGCTAGTGTTTGTAATTCTCACAGCTCTCTCACATTCCTGAGTTTCTGCCAATCTTCCTCATACATAGTTTAGCTCACCTCCCTTTGGATGGTGTGCCACGTCCTTTCAAAGCGGACAGCCTGAAGTCTGTCTGCTCCCTCAAGGCAGAGCCTCTCAGGCTGACCAACCCAATCTCTACAGTGTTTTCCTATTCTTCAGATTCTGACAGGGGAGCTGGGAAGGGGGAGGTTGTTTAGCTCTGCTTGCCACTGACTGCAGCCTCTGCACAGAAGGGTTTCACCTGAAATGCCCGAATCCCCTTGATTTTCTGCTGCTTTCCAGGCCTGTTTGTCATAACTTTGAAGTCACGTGTGGCTCGTCTCGTTCTGAAGCTCATATGTAAATGAGTGCCCAGCCTGTCTCTTGTGACTGACTCGTGTGGGAACTTTAAAGATATTAGTGCCCTTTTTTTTTTTTAATACTTTGGTATTTCCCTAATGCCCTGAGGGGATTTTGACCCTCTCGTGCTTTCTGTTGTCTGCACAGCTCCTCAAGTATTTGTTTCCTTCCTGTTCTGTAAGAGGGAACTTTCATTTGGATTCTCCCTTTTTGAGACCACTTAGAGAAAGAAGCCCCTTTGCTGAGACACCAGTGTTTCCTAGATTCTTTTTTGAGTGGAAATTCCTTATGACATGGTACAGGAATGGAATGTTTTTGCAGGCTGTGCTTACGTGTTCATTAATAAAATGAATCCCTAAATAAACGAATACTTGTAGATAGACTCAGTAATTCTTCCTGACTGAGAAGATAGATGATCTAAATGTTATCTGTTAGGCAAAACATGGGCCTTTGGAGCAGGAGTAATGCACAGTGACACAGCCAGTGGCCTGTGATCTGAAGAGTGACAGGCCAGCTGAAGCCATATTCTGGCCGCAGATCTACATTAACATGTTCCAAACTTCCCATGGGGAAAGGCCCTGGGCTAGGCACCAGGGCAGTTCCCAAGGACACAAACCAGTGAGCTGAAGTGGTCTTAGGACTCAGCACCCATAGCTTGGGTCAGCACCCCTAAGATACCGCAATGCTTTGGTTGTAAATTAGAAGTGCATGCTTAAAGCAAATTCTTGGGAATTGCTGTCATTTCTTCTGGGAGAAAGAAACCGCAGCTGCTCAACAGAATTGATATCCATCTCTTTTTTTCCTATAGCAGTAGTTCCCAAGGTTTTTGGATTATGGATCAGGGTGTCACTGGTACATTTTCAGTGTCTAAAATAAAGCATTGGTAACAATTTCTTTGGCTCACACATTGCTCAGTGTTGCAAATGCAGCTACACAGCTCTTCAGCTAAGTCTCAGTAATGCCATCTGGAGCTGTAGTTTGGCAACTTTTTGCGCCAAAAACCAGTTTTAACATCCATATCTGGGATGGCCCGTACACTGACAATGGTAGGAATAGGAGAAAAGGCAGTTCAGCAATTTGGATACACACATTAAAAAGATCCCAGTGAGACTCAAGCTCTCTGGATACATTTAGGAATCTTTCTCACCCAGGATTGGGTGAGAAAGCTCTAACCTTCTCTTCCATACAGGTGCAACAGGGACTTTCAAGTGGCTATGTGAAGGAGGTCTACTTTACTGAAAGAAGTAAAAATGCTTGCTTGTTTAATCCTTGTAAAATAAGTGGCTTAGCATAGTGATATGATGCAAGTTTTGCATGGGGGGAAGAGCAATTATGTAATTTTATCCAGCATACTTGAATAGGACACAATAGTATAATATGCAAAACACCGAAAAAGAAAGCCACAATGCTGAGCAGTTAAGATTTCAGCTTAAAATAAATGTGAAATAAGAAAGAACGATTTTCAGTTGCCTGTATTTAATGAGCAGTGCAGCAAACTTGTTCCTGGTGGGAGCAGATTCAATGTGCTCACATGAGCTTGGTCAGTAATCTCTCTGCTGCTGCTGTCTCCCATATTGGTGATAAACACTGGTAATACCAACGCTCGCCTTGTTCAGAAGAGTTGGAAGCACAGGAAGAAAGAGAAAATGCTCAGAAGAGACTTAACTGAGCTGCCACTTTGTTAATTCCCCTTGCCTTGGTCAGCTGTGGTTATTTTGGAGAAGCCCACCATAGTCTTCCCAAGGAGTAGTGGAGCTGAGCTGGTCAGTCCCCTGCAGTCCCCTAGGCCCTCTGCCACTTCCCTCTGCCAGTGAGCTGCTGCTATAGGCAACCTGATGAGCACAGTGCAGCAGCATCTCGAGTTACCAAGACAGTCATTAAAAAAATAAAAAAATCCTTCATGTACATGTATTAGAACGTCTTTAATGTTGGTCAAACAGAAACCTGAAATAAGAGCAGGTAATTTTGCTTGGGAGTTTTATGATGACATCTTTTTGTACTGATGCTAATTTTCAAAAAACTCCCTGTGTCTAATAATGAAAGACAGCCTACGGCGTGCTATGCAGACTGCCCCCTCCTCCGGCCTCACTAAACTGAGCACTGTGTACGTAATCTCTCCCCCTCCCACTACCCTTGATCTCTGACAGCAATGATTCTTTCTGTTATTTATTCGTGTTTTTCCTCCCCACACTTTTTTTTTTTTTTTTTTTTTTTTTTTTTGTCAGTGCCTGGTACAAATACGTGATGTTGGGCAGGAAGTAAGATTTCCCCTGGTGAATTACCATGGGGGAAACTTAGGTTTTATCCTCTGCTTATGGCTTTGTTTCAAGGGATTCATATGATCTAATACAACTGCATATGGTGAGTTCATCCAATTCCCACCCCATTCTTTTTTTCAAAGCTGCTGCTCAGTGGCACGTCACAAGAAGGGGTCAAAATTCCCTTCTCATTTACAATGTAAAGCCCAGCTGGTGAGCTGGGGCTCTGCTCCGAGCATGGCAGCCCTGTGCAGTGTTCCTCACTTTGAAACAAGCATCTCTGCCACTGGCTGCTCTCAGGTACTGTGGGACAAGGCCTGGCCGTAGCATGAAGCACTGTACAGCCTGAGAACACGTGGCCAGAATTCCCACTTACTAAAATTACTGACTGAAGCAATCATTTCATTTCCTCTTGTCTGATATTCGTGACACAAGAGGGTGCGCCAAAGTGATGGCTGGTAAACATTTTGCTGTGAGATCTGTTAACATTTATACTGTATATGTCAACCCTTAATAATTTGATGGACTTCAGCAACTTTACTCTAGATTTTCTGTAGGATAATTAGGATGGGAATTTGGCCAGGTATCTTACACAAACAGTCTCTTACTTCCGTTTATGTGTTCTGGAGTGAAAAAAAGAGGCATTCAGTTGCTGCTGTTGGAACCCACATGCCGCAAAGACATCTCTAAGTAAGCAGACCTGGCTGTTAAGTCCTCTTGTAAATAATGACACACCTTGCACTAGCTGCTCGTTACAATGTAATGGTAATTAGGCATCTCATCTTTTTCTGTGGTCCTTAGTGCACAGTCACTTAAAGAGCAAGAAAAGTAGCCTGATCGAGGTTCCAGTAGGATAGCTTGTAGCTTACTTACCCTCTAATTTATAGCCTGCAATGAAGATAAAACATTTTTACTTGAGGGAACAGATCACATCATTTTTCAATTACATATTATTGATACACAGCCAGCAAAAAAGATGATGTTGCACGCTGTTTCACAATCACGTGCATGTCTAGACCAGCCTACATCTACTGCCTAAAAGAAAAAAAAATCATCATTTCCAGAGATTTTTTTTTCTTTTTTTTTTAAAAAAAGGGGAAGTTTGGGGGTGGTAATAAAGCCATGAATGCTGACCCTCAGCAGAGCAGATCTGTTTGAAGGCTGGTGCTGGGGCAGGTGCTGGGATCCTCCAGTACTTGCCATTGCTCCTGTGCATGAGTCATATCAGTCGTGTGCACCACTAAAGTTCACAATGCATTACTCAGAGCAGGCACGTAGCTTGGGCTCTGCCAAACTCAAGGCTACATGAATGTCAAATTTAACATGTTCATCACCAGAATTTTCTTTCTCTCGCTCTTTCTTTTGGGTGCTCAGCAGGGAAGACTTACTAAAGCAGAGTTTCGTATTGTTGGGATTTCATTATATAACTCACTGACTTTCAGTTTGCTTTGCTGTTACTTCAGACATGTAAGCTTTGCTTTTCTCTCCTGCACTGGGCCTAGGTCAGACATCCACTCTGGGCTACATGAGTTCAGTCCTCCTCAAGGCTTTTGTTTTCCTTGTGTCCTCACGTTGTAAGGTCACTACAGTGTTAAGTTACCTCATGTGTACTTTGATCCAGGCTGGTTTTCCTCTACCAGAATAGCAACCCACCAGCAGCTGTGACCAAGGACAAGCTGATCTGCGTTGTACAGAGCTTCATGACACTTTCCACCACAGCTACACATGCACTTACAGAAGCACCTACACATGCTGTAGGTTTCCAGCTTCAGCTCCCCAGAGTGCATGTGGTGGTCTCCCTTTGTCTCCTGGTGAATTCTGTCTTGCTGTCTCCCACTGCCACACCAGTCAGGGTGCTCCTGGGGTCAGTTTTTGGGGAGGATGTGTTCCTCCAATCTGTCACTTTGGAGAAGGTGAGAGAGTGTGAAGTGCAGCTTGCTGGAAACATCCAGCCCCAAACACTCCTACTTGGGTTTGCCTTCTTCATCTTGTAGACGGCTTCTTCTGTAAAAATGCAGAAGTTTGGCTGAGCTCTGCTTTGGGTTGACCTTCCATATTTCAGTTTATACCTCTTTGAGCTGACAATGCTTCCTATTTGGAAATAACTTTGAATTAAACTCATCAAATTCAGCTGCAAATAGAGATAGGCTTTATCTCTCTCTTTTTTTTTTTTTCTTCCCCACAATGAAGTTTCAGCTTGTACTAATAACATCTATCGTACAGCTGCCAAAACAATGTTTGCTCTTCAACTCTTTTTATTAGCATGCATTTTTTGTTATGTTTCAGGGTGTAACTAAACATTATCACTGTTAGGGAAAGCGTATCTAAACCATATTGATTATGACTTATTTTTGCTCTGTTAAAAAGGAGCGAGATACTTGAAAGTACATGCTAATTTGTAAAAATTGAACAAACCTGTTTCAATACTGCAATAGGGGAAATATCATCAATATATAGTATGAATCCAGCAAAGCCTGTAATAAGTGGAAAATAATTGCAGGACATCAGAGAGGACAGCAAAAACAGGAGATGATAACTTCACAGGCATGTGGAACCAGTAAGTGTTTAATCTATAAACTTTCTTGTTTTCAGCTGAGTGAAGCAGAGACAAGTAGACACAAGAAAAAGTACAAACAAGTTCTTTATTCTGCAACTCCGTTTGAGCACTCTAAAGATAGCATCAAGGACTGCATGGAAATCCCCTGGATACACTTTGTAATTTTTTCCGGTGAATCTCAGGATAGCAAATATGAAAGGCAAGGGTAAGTGGATGACCACGGCTGGTGTAGGCTGCACTTTGGTGCTCTGCTTTTGCAGTGCAGACACCCAGGGTGGAATTAATCTCAGCTGTCTTTCCTTCACTTGACTATAAAGGGCACACAGATGACTAGCTCAGATGTAGATGTTTACTCTGCAAAGGTGACACTGGAGTAGATGAATCCCACACACCATTTCTAAGTTGATGTTTCTTCTTGAAGAAAGCTATAAAATTAGGGCAACGTGCAGATTATCTTTTACTTTGTAACTCACTAACTAATCAGATTTTGATGCTGAACAAGCCATGAAAATACTTACAACTTATAGCAACTAATGCCTCCCAGGATCAATTAAATTCCTTGTGTCTCTGAGGCACTTAACCATCCATGAATATATATTTGTTTTGCAAGAAATTAAAGGAGTAACACATAACTCCTCTCAATAGTTACGACATTTAACTGATTAATGATTACAATATGTGCTGACACCACAGAATCAAGGATCATACAATCACAGAATGGCCAGGGTTGAAAGGGACCTCAAGGCTCATGAATCTCCAACCCCACCCAATCCTGGGGTGAAATGTCTGGTACTGAAATAATTACACTTACTGTTTCTATCTGTATTGATGATGTGCTTGCTTCCCTCCAACAGTGTAATTTTGGGACCAATTGAGGCTCAACTTTAGAAAATTTTTCATTTTTCTGAAGTTAAGTTGTTGTGTTTTCTTCCAGGTATTCTTTGGACATACAAGAACCAGGATGAAACTTGCCCAGATGGAGCATGTGGAGCAAGATACACGTCCCTGCACTAAACAGTTACCTACCATTTCCACAGTTTCTTTGAGTGTTGAAGAAATGTATTTGAATTCCCAAAAAATTCCCAGCTCAGGCCCTGTATGTTTCCAGTGTAGAAAACCAGTGTAAGTGCAGTAATATGAAGGCAGGACTGTTTGGACGGAGTGTTAACTGCAAGACACTTGGTACTGTTACCAAGGACAATGTCTGCTCCACTTGCATTAATAATACATTCAAAGAAACAGGCTTTTCCTTTGCTGTATTTGCATCATAGAACCACCTGTCTCTATCATCAGTTCTCCTCCTAACAGAGCAAAATGGTGTCAAACTACAAGCTGGAGCACTGGGCATAGTTCTACACATTACTTCTGGTTGGTTCAGCTTCTCTGAATCATAGAGATGTATGACAGAGTTTGTATCCAGCTTATGCAATGATAAGGGTTATGAATGGGGGGATATAATTGACCATTTATTTACTCTGAGGTTTTCAAAGTTATCAAGGGAGATGAAAATAAACCACTGTGGTGTGAACAAGGAAGCAAAGTGAGAAGTTCATCTCCTCTCTAGTTGGCTGTTACCTATTACTGTGGTGATTTATTGCCACAATCAAAGAAGAAACACCCTCCTTGCAGTGGAAAAATGTTCCTAATAAAGATAAAATTGTAATCTCAGTGAGAATTGGGAAGTACCAGTAAAAGCTTAGAATTACTACCATGGAAAAAAGATCTCAGCAATGAGAAATACAGGGGAAAAACCACTTCTCCTAGCTTGTTTATACATCCACAAACTGCATAATTCTTTTTTACCTCTGCAACAAACAAACTCATGCTAAGATATTTGCCCGTTGTGCCCTCCTACCCTCTTTGTTGTTTTCAGGTTATAATTCTCCTGTATTAAAATGTGTTTGTTTCAGTGGGTCTAGACTGCTAATCCATCTACTTTATACTGTTTTACAGACTCTTCTGTCTCCTTAACTTTTACCATTCTGTTAGTCTTTCCCACAGAAGAAAAAGTTGAATTAGATCAAATCTGGCATGGATCTCTGCAGAAAATAAGTAGAGAAGCCACGTGCTGAAGGTTACTTACTGCCAACCTACTTATAAGTTTTCCATTTCAAAGTGCACACTGTTTTTTGCAACGAGAGTTTCTGTATTTTTCTGACACAACATTGTATATTATTGAAGCAAGTACCTCACAGAAGTCTGCATTATTCCTTTTACAAATCATACTAGAAACTGATGTCAGAAAAGCATGGTTTTTATTAATTAACGTGGAATCACAGGAGCAATTGTCCTTTAAGCAACTTTTGCAAGATTTGCGGGTGGAAAAGTGATGTTATTTACTTATATCATGTAAGAACAGCACTTCCCATTACACTTATAGGTAAGACAAATTAAAAAAAAAAAAAGAAAAAAAAAAACAGGAAGTTTACAGAACACTTTTCACCTTTGCATTATTTAGAATTGTTTACCTCCAGAGGAGATGCTTACTACTTCTGAGTTGAATTTGATGATAAAAATTCTTTATTGCCTTTAGTTTTGCTAACCTCTGATTTTCCCTCAACATGATTGCAGGTTGGACAAGCGAAGAAGTCCAAAATATTGCTAAGTTCCTCCTATAAATGTCCATGTGCTGTTTTTGTAAAATGAAGTTATATTGAAAAGATCGATCATTTTACACAGGTCAAAATTGACCTATAGTGGTATCACACAGTGTAAAAGTTCACCAATAACATTAACCTTTATTAGTCCCTGTATACCCATCTAAACCCCATGAAACATAAACAAAGTGAAGCCCTTAGAAAAGTTTCATACCAGGCAAATTTTTTTACCTATCCTCTGTCCCAAACATGCAAACTACCACATCTTCTGCCATCCTGCACTAGACTTCGGGGGGTTTCAATCCCTGTATGTGGGTGAGAAGTGGTCACACTATAAGAAACAACTCAGATGTCAAATGAACTAATGGATGACACATAGTGTGTACTAGCTTACAGTTCAACTTTCAGGTTTTGGCAATATGTGGTAATGCAGAAAGTTCTCTCCTCCTACATGTCTGCACAATTCATCCAGCTCCACTGCCATATTCCTGCTGTTGAGTTGTTCCCACACAGCAGAGAAAAGGTTCCTTTTCTTTCAGCCTGGAAAATGTGATGGCTTTTATTTGTAGTTCCACTCAATTGTTGTGTTGTACCAAGGCTAAACAAACTACAAACATGATTAAAAGCAATTTATGTATTATTCTTTTCCTGTGTTAAATAGGAGAAAATGATGTGTTATGGATTTCCTCCACCAGGACACTGAAAACTTTCAGCAGGAAAGCATTAATTTAAGAAATAGTAATTCATGTATTTGCACTGAGGTTTACCTAGGAGCATAAGCAAAAGAGCGAGGCCTTTCTGCCTCCACTCCCATGTGGATAAAGCACAGGATAGTGCATCCTTGAAGTAGAAACAAAAACTCCTATTTTTACACACATTCTCTCTATTAACTTTTTGTGTAGTGGATATTTCTTTGGTCCTGCTCAGTGCTGGGGTTGCGTCAGATCTGTGGTTGGAAACAACCCAAGGGAAGCCTTTTTTCAAGAGCAATGTCCATTTATCTGATTTCCATGTGCCTCTCATCTCCAATGACTCTATGCTGGGGCTGTCAGGACTGAGGACACCTCAGGGCCATTTGTCACCAGAGTATTTTTATCTAGTAGGTCTGAATAGTAACTTTTGTCTCTTCATTCTTCTATTGGTCTCACGTGGCAAGGTTTTGTTAGCAGGGGGGCTGCAGGGGTGGTCTCTGTGAAGAGAGCTCAGCAGATGCCCATAGCAGACAAGAGCCTGTTCAAGCTTGCTCCAAAGAGGCCCACTGCTGGTTTGGGCATTTGCAAAAAAAGAGGTTTGTATTTGTGACTACATGAGATTAACGTGTTGTCTCTTTAAACAAAATTAATTGCCAAGAAGAACCACACAAGCTGACAAAAACAGTGATCAAAATGAAGAGAGAAAGCGGAGGGGTTTTGCTGACTTTTTATTAAAGGGACACAGCTTCTGACCATTTGTAAAGTTACCAAAACAACATATGATTTTTTCAATATCATTGTATGTTATGTCAAAATCTTAACATAGAATTGTTGCCTGGCACAATACAACGTTACTGAAAGCATAGGTAAAAGCAAGGGACAGCATATACTTACATTCTACCTTGCTTTCCTCTACAAATAACAGGTTGCTTAAACAAAGCAAGTAGTGAGAGGAAAATGAGATCTTGCTTGCAGCTGTTTATTTTGTCACCAGAATTAAGTTTATCAGGTTAAGTTAATCACTGAAACTAAAAGGCATCATCTCATTGAAAATGGTGAGAAACAGGAAAAGTCATACCACACCCAGAAACCATGCTGGCATTGTCACAGAATAACCTGACTTTCCTCAACAAGTGACAGGTGATTTTTTCCAACCTACGGATGGTTATTTTTGTCCTCCCACTTCTGGCTTGATCAAAACCCACACATCTAAATAAAAGATCTTAATAATAAATCCACATTTAAATACTCACCCAGGCTGGATGAGTCTGGTCGCTGTGCCAACAGGCAGTACAGGGGCTCTTTCTCTGTTTGTCTTCCTTCACTCTCCCAGGGATGCTGTGGTGTACCACTGAGCCACCTAGCAGCACCTCCACTTCTTCTTCTTGAACCATGCCCATACTCTGCTATCCAGGGGAATGTGGCCACAAAAACAGATTTGATGTCATTTGTTCAATACCCGTGTGAAAGAAATCAAGGATGATTTTGACAAATGTCTCCTAGTTGTCCTTGGCCTCGTAATTATACAGACTCCTCCTCCCCAGTGACATGAGGGAAACAAACCATTTGTGCTGACTTATCTGCACAGATTTAATGTGGCTTACCATTACAAGACTGACTTAAACAGATCATACAGATGTTCTGCTAAACAAAGTGGTTTATTCAGACTTAGATAACTTTTTTTTTATACTTTTTTTCTTTTGTTTGTCCTAGGTACAGCATTTCCACAGACATGTTTCAAGAATAAATTCTACCAACTTGTAGATTGTATCTCTCCTCTCTAAACCATCACTACTGTAAAATCTAAGTTGGAAGCATGGTGTGATTCATGCAACCTCTTCCTTTCCCACGTGAAAATATTTCTTGCTCCTCAGACACTTTAGGAGTCTCTCACACATTCATATACGCGAGGATCAAATGTTTATACATAAATCTCAATTGTTCTTTATTTCAGTTCAGCTTGAGTTGACTCAGATGTAGCTTACATTTCCAACCACATCTCTCCAAGCGATGTGAAAATATTCTCATATTTCTCCAAAGTGTCACAGGGTACTTCCATCCATTTCTTAAGCGAAAACATCAGACGGGAAGTAAGCCTGTGGCTGGAGTCAGCATACCATGCACATCCGTCTGATATCCCCAAAAGGCACCTTCTGTTCCCACCACTCTACCATCTTCCACGGGGTGACAGATCTCCACAGTTTCCCTGTACGCATGGTCTCCCATCTGTTTTGGAGTCCTGATATCTTCATCTCTGTGCTTTCCAGTGTCAGAGGCTCATTGCTGCCTGTCCATGCCGGGAAGGTGTTGTGAGTACTGTGGATCTCGAGTCATTAGTTTGTGGTTGCACAGCCGCCGTCTCACAGTGAGAGTGCTGTGACACTGCCAGCTGCGAAAAGTTTCCCTGTGGGCAGATTCCCCTTCCCAGTTCCTCTTTTAGCCACTTTTTGCCTCCTCCTCTCTCACCGCAGCCTCCTGGCTGCTTGGCCAGCAGCCTGCTGTCATCTCTGGTGCAAACAAGCACCACAATTGATTTGAGAAACTTGCAGGACTTCACAGCTCCCAAGGAATGAGCATAAATGTTTGAAAATATCTAACAGGGACAGACTTTTTTTGTGCCATGTCTTTTTTTCTTTTTTCTTTTTTTTTTTAATTTTGGTAATTTGCTAAGGTGCTCGGTGTAAGTATATTTAAACACAGTTTACAGCAACAGCAGCATTTTGTCTTCAACTGACCACCATTCTGTAGTCAAAGACCAGGTGAAAGACCAAGGATGAAATGTTGCAGATGCCCATGTTTCTGCTTATGTGCTGATGGGGACAAGTCACTGTTAGTTGGAAAAGAGGTGACACGGCACGGTTGTGGCTGCTTGCCTGTGTTCTCTTGTTCTCTTGCTTCTCTGCCTCTAAGAAAAAGTGACACCAAGAGGGAAAAAGTTCTTGATTTTTTCTAGGAGGTTATTCAGGGCCACCTGTTGCAGAACTAAGAAATGTTTCCACCAAGAGATTAGCAGCCTACACAGCTGCAAGTAGCTTTAATCCACTTTGTGCTCGGGAGCACACACAGGCACTGGGCTTTGTGCTGAGCTATTTTCACTTACTGCTGCATCTGTTTTCAGTGGAAAGTGCTGAAGACCTGCTTGTCCTCTGGGAAGAGCCAAGGGAGGCTGCAGAAACAGCTGTTCTGCATGAGCTGTACCCATCCTCTGCCTCACACAGTCAGACCCTCAGCTGGGCAAGGCAGGTCTGGCATATGAGCTGTCTACGTTTTGGAGAATGTGATGTGGGCGTACAGCCATATCTTATCTCCTGCCAGTCAGAACAAGCTGCCCTGCTGCCACCCTGGCACAAGATTAAGTTTGATTTGTAACTCACTAAAGAACACTACCAAATGGCCAATGAAAAAAGGTACTCAGGTTTTCCAGAGAAACTACCCAGTCATCTGTAGTCCTCCACAGACTTCTTTGATACCTGACTTTGCTGAGGAGGCACCTCCACAGAGGTATGCATGTGCCCTTTCTCTCCCTCTACCTTGAACAGATGGCAGTTTGCCCCTACACTGTCCCACAAAGTTGTCAGCCCGTGAGGATTCTTCAAGACTTGCAGTGTTTTGCTTAGGTGAGCAAGGTTTAAAATGGCACAAGAGCCTGGGAAAATTGTTCCCTCAAGAACCACTTCCTGCCGTTACACTACACTGTTTTTGTTTTCAGCCTGAGGTGTCACATAGGTACCATGTGTATATGTTGCCTCCCTCTTCAGTAATTTTCTCCGTTTTATAAAAGGAGATCCAGGTGAATCCAGTGTCTGTTGAAGGTGGAGAAAAGGCACAAGCTTCAGTAGCTGACTCTGCATTATACAAATACTCCAAGAAGGACTAAAGCATAGAGTACTCTTCAGACCTTTGGGAGAGATTTGATCTATGTTTCTTTCTACAAGTGAAAAAGAGAGATAATGTAACTAGAATGAACCAGATAAACAACTCGTACTTTCCTGAGCACTGACTGCCTCCAGTTCTGCCTTGTGCACAGTTCTAAACCCATTGCTGTGAAGGCTGAGTTACTAGCACAGCAGAGAAGAGTCTGTGTACTTAAGCGTACTCATGAATTGATTAAAATAGCAAAATGAGAAGATCAGAGAAGAACCCCTTCTCAAGCTTCATGCAAATTACAGTGTTGTTACTGAAACTGACCTGAGCAGCCATTAAAATTCTTACCACTTTTGGGAGTATCACGAGTCAGGCAGGATGCTGCTCATCAATATCCTGCAGTTCTCCCTTAAAGGAAGGCCCCAGAAAATTCCACTGCTATCTGCTGTATTTCTGCCACTTCCCTGAGGGAGGTGTCACCTCTACCCGCTTGTGGAACACCATATAGATTTACATGGCTTTGCATGTCTGCCAGAGGAGCACAGGGGTGCCCTGTGCCAGCAGCTTGAAATCTCTTGTTACCACCCCTGCAGATCTGAGTGTGGGAGGTATGTCAGCATATGGGTTAACACCAGAAGCCTTCCAAGAGAGCTTCCTGGCAGCTCTTCACTTCGAAACTTTACTGATGCTGGGATTGCTGGTGAAAAAAAACCAAAAAACAACACACAAACCAGTACCAAAGATAGAAAACTCTTGAAGCTAAAAATACAGAGTAACCATGGGTATTGTGTGCGGTTGAATGAGGGGAAGTACTTGACCTTGTGCCCTGGGTTCCAGATGAGCAGTCCTGAGCCTGTTGAATCATTGTCTGACAGCTGGCTTTTTCATCTGTTTTAATCAGTGACGTTATGTGCCACATCTTTAAAAAAAACAACATACATAATTTCATACAAGAATTTGCCTATGGCAATTTGTGCCAGTTGCTAAAGGTACACACAACAGTATGTATCCATGAGCAGCGAGGTACATTTTGTGTAGCACATTGAATGTGTACTACTTATAGCCATGTAGACAGGAAGGAGGTGAACAAAATATGCACTATGTGAAGAGAGCACTCAAGGACATTGGAGTTCAATTACAACAACTTACTATTCATAGAATCATAGAATCACAGAATGTGTTGTGTTGGAAGGGACTGCAAAGATCATCTAGTTCCAACCTCCCTGCCATGGGCAGAGTTGCCAACAACTAGACTGGACTGCCAAGGAACCCATCCAGCCTGGCCATCCCTCCAGGGTTGGGGTATCTACAACCCCTCTGGGCAGCCTGAGCCAGTGCCTCATCAACCTCTGAGTGAAGAATTTCTCCCTAACATCTAACCTAAACCTCCCTCTTTCAGATTAAGTCTGTTCCCTCTGGTCCTACCACTATCTACTTGCATAAAAAAGTCGAACCCTTTCCTGCTTGTAAGCTCTTTTCAAGTATTGAAATATTGCAATTAGATTTCCCTGGAGCCTTCTCTTCTCCCAGATGAACAATCCCAACTCCCTCAACCTTTCATTATAGGAGGAGTGCTCCAGCCCTCTGATCATCTTTATGGTCATCCTTTAGACCTGCCCCAACACCTCCACATATTCAGATTGTCTATGAATCTTTTCTGGAGTCTTTTATCTGAATAAGAGAATTTTGTGGGTTATGTGGGAATTCCAGACAGATTAATTCTGTTCTTGAGCCTCCCACAAATTTCCCACATATCTTATACAAAACATCTGACCTATCAACGCCTCAGTTTGTTGGAGTTTTTTTGTTTGTTGTTTTTATTTTCTTTTGTTTTTAAATAGTGTTCATATTGACACTGCTATGTATAAGACTTTTGTATACTAGACCAGGTATCTGAGACGTCACATAGAAGCACATTTATCTGATGATGTCGCCTAGTGCTGGTGCGATGAGCAAAAGACACCCTTATCCTTTGAAGGTAAGATGTTTCTGTAAGAGAAAATGGTGGTCAGAGCTAGGGAGGTGATCAGCAAGCTCTAAAGAGAGGTTCATAATCACAGCTCTCTTTCTATTTGTCATCAGAACAAGCAGTTTCATCGAGTACTGACTAAAGAGGGATGCAAGATTACTTTGGACTCTTAAGAAATCCCTCATTTCCCTATTTGAGAAAGCTGCAATCACGTGTTTTCTCCGAATTTGTATGAGTCCTGGTCATGTTATTAGAAAATACATACAGAATTGAGACTTACTGGCAATCGATGTAAGTGCTCAAAAAGTTAGTAAATAAATCACTGTGCGGCATAAGAAAAGTCTCTGGAGTACGCTTGCGTAATTCTTTCTTTCATGGGAAATTTATACCGATTTTTATCACTATGACATTAAGCCGAACAACAACAAAAAAGAGTTTTGCACAAGTATTTATGAAGCCTTATAAATAAATGTGCAGTCACCAGTTTCACGTGACTTACCGTGGAAGAACAGCCATACATTTACTGAAAGACTAAGACAAAGGTATAAATTTGATTAAATTACTTCAGCCTCAGCTAAAAAACTCAGGTTTCCTCAGCTGACTCCAATAGTTTTGTTTTGAATGTATTATACAACATACAATAATATACAATATACAATAATCAACATTCAAATCTCACTGCTGGAGTAGCGAAAAGCTGTAGAAAAATACTTAGACACTGTGTGAGAATTTGCTACAAGATTTTGAAGACAAGGTGCACCAATTCTCCCGCTGAGGGCCAGTTATTTTGGTGGCTAGTGTGCAGCTTGGCTGCCACTCTCCATCACTGCTTTTTTCTTAATCCATGGCAACACATAACAGATTTTCTACAGGTAATCAGAAACCCAATCTGGTTGGGCAGAGAGGTTTTTTGGTACCACAGTACTGTTTCAGAATGCACCAGTGCTTAACCTGTCACTCTAACTAGTATTTACATTTAATTGCATTAGGTAAAGAAATAAGAACCTGTGTAAAAGTTTGTATCAGATATGGACACAGAAGTAAGAATTTTATATTGTTGGGTTCTGATAATAATGCTTAGTAACTGGGCTGCAGTAATACTTCAGAACTGCCTTGTACTTCTCCTCTTTTCAAATTTAGCCACAATTTTCATATTCTAAATGCACAATGAACTTTAAAATACTTTATATTTACAATAATAATAATAACAACAAAATTATCTAGTCTATTTAGAAACAAGCTGCTCTACAGAAAAACAATAACAAAACAAAAAAATCACATCAATGGAAAAAAAAAAAGGCCTTAAAACAAATGATTTAATGGCCTATCCAAGAATTAGATATCTCCAAGAAAAAAACAGGTGGAAAAAACTTGCTCAAGAAAATAACAGATTTTCCTTTACCTGTTTGTAGAGGCAAGTTTCCCATTTCTAGAGTCATGACGAAAATGCATTAAAAAAGGTAGTCACATCCAGACTGATTAAAAAAACAAACATTTAACAGAACATTCTGAACTAAAAAAGCAGCGCTGTCAAAGCAATATTTCACAATATCACATCAGTTTTGCCAAAATACTATTTTAGATAAAAAGTAGAGGAGAAATTCCTGACATCAGATGATCTGTTGCAAGTCCAAGTTAGGCCAATTGCAGGTCTGATTTCTTTTGCCAAATTCCTATTGTTTGCCTGGTATTCTTTGGTGACAATTCAAACATTCAGGTTTCAACAATTTCAGTATGCTTTATGAAAGCAGTTCTTAGCCCCTTTAAATGATTTTCAGTCTCCTTTCTTGAAGTTTTTTTAAAAAAGTTTTGATTTCTAAGTGGTAAAAGAAACAAAACAGTATTTACTCTACAATGTTTTTTAATAGATAAATATTTTATGTAGGTCACTCCAAAAGTAACACTTCCTTTTTATTTCCATGCGAATCACAACAGTTTTCAGAAAATGCTAGATGGCAACATCTTGCACAGCCAAGTAGCATGCATGAGATTTTATTTTCATCCTGTTGTTCTGGGATATGGTGTTACTATTGTGCTTGGACTGCAGTACAGATGAGTGAGACCATCATAACTTATGGCCCTATTCTTAACAGTGTGATACTTACCCAACAGTCACCTCCTTTGCTCTGGGATGCATGTGCTTCACATTTGCTCAAAGTGGTATGGACAGATTGCCAAGTCATGGGAAACCATTGAAGTAACTCACCTACAGGTAACTTGCATGTGTTGTAGGCATAAGATTTCATTTTTATTGTGTTGTTTTTTTTTTTTTTTACTTCCTATTTGCACAGTTCACTGAATTCAGTGCATCATTTCAAGTTTCACTGTAGACATTTTAGGTTACTAAGGTCCTGGTTCAGAAAGTACCTAGAATTGATGGGCTGACAGGATAAGTAACATTCAAAAGCATTTCATAGGCTTGCTAAGTACAGGCAATGTAAATGAACTGAAGTCAGACTTTCTAGGTTGTAGTGACCACAAATATTCTGTTTCTGACTTTCACTGTAGTCTCAGTTGACCACAGTGATACCTTTTTTGTTGGCAGAAAATATTTCTCCTTTTATTTGAGAACAAGAGTTTGCTGTGATTTTCTAGGCATGAGTTACTGGATTTTCTACACAGAAGAGATATTACTTCACTGTAATATGCAGAAGCACCAAAAACTATCATTGCCTTGATTTGATAGTGAGAAAAGGCCACAACCAGGCTTGGGAAATAAGTGTTCCAAGATACAGCAACACTAAGGTGGAAAGGGAAATGTTATCCCATTTCCAAATTCCCTTCTGTCATCTTTGAAAAGACTATTCTATCATGCTAACCACACAGTATAAGCACTATCCACATCATCAGAGATACACCATGTCTCACAAAGCCCACCGGCTGCCTTTTCTGTTGTGGTTGTGTACAAAACTCACGAACATGGAGCAGAGAAACAGCTCAACATAGAGACCTTACTGTACAGATAGAAACACCTATTAGCAAATAGAGATGCAACCTTGCCATTTTATCGCTTGGACTATGAATCCATATCTGGATATAGCAAGAGATATAAGTCAGACACACCTTGAAATGTGGCTAACAAAGATCAACACGGGATTACTAAGTGAAATAAAATAATTTTTTGTTTGCCCATGTCCACAGAAGTACAATAAACAAATATACAGACAACCAGGCTTCTTTCAGGAAACAAGCCTGCTTTTTGCATTCTTAAGCCATGCAAAATATTTCTTGGTCACTATTTGCTAAAACACACACACAGAGGGAATCTCATTCCCTCTGTGGCACTTCACTGTTACCAACTGTACAGTAGGCCCTCACTAAGAGATGTCCAGCAGCTCTCTTGCCCTGTTAGACATGCTGGATGAAATCCTCATCAGCTCAGGACTACCATCAGCAAGTGTGATCGGCACAGCAGTTGTGGCAAACCACCCCAATGGCCCAGACTGTACCTCCCACGAGGAGCGCCACAGCTAGCTCCTGCTGGCATGATGCTTGGAGCTCCTGATCTGTGTACCATGGCCTTGCCAAATTTCACACAAACCTAGATCTTCCAGTCTACAGCTTCCAGATATTCTTTTAGAGATGCTGAAGAGAGGTCAAAAGTGTCCAGGATGCTCCCAGGGCTGCAGAAACTCTGGGCATTGAGAGAATATTCGGGTGCTTTTTCCCAGCACAGCCAAAAACAGGCCCTTCCCAAATATTCATTGAAAGAAAACTCAAAGTTAGGTAGACATAGTGAATATTTCATTTCTGTGATTTCTAGAGACTGAGGAAGAGGGAGAAAAGAGTGGGAAGCATCAGAGAAAACATCAAGGTCAGAGAAAGGAAGAGAAGGTGCTCGTCAGTGTATCGGATCTACACTGGAGCAGAGAGATATTCCTGAAATATTGCACCCCATGGAGAGCCCACATCAGAACAGATTTTCCTGATAGAAACAGCAGCCTGTGGGTAAACTCATGCTAGAGCAGAGGAAAAGTGTGAGGAGGAAGAAAGAGCAGAGAGTACTCCCTGCATTGATCATGCTCCCCACCTGCCCTGTACCACTTGGAGGGAATAGAAGGGTCTGGAGTGAAGGAATAGAGCTGAACCTGGGAAAGGAGGGAGGAAATGCGTTCTTTTAATGTTTATCATTTTGTTTCTTACTGCTCAAATCTATTTTAACTGGCAATATGTTAAATTGATTTTCCCTAAGTTGAGTCAGTTTTGCTTGCTATAATAACTGGTAAGCAACCTTCCTGTCTTTACCTTGGCCCACAAGCTTTCTTATCCTATTGTGTTCATTTGTCATCCCAGGGAAATGAGAAGGCAGAAAAGAGGGAGGAGGAGATGGTGAATGTCTCTGAGTGGACATGTAGCAGTTAGCCAAAGTTAACTCAGAACTGTCCTCTTTTGGTATCCATGGATTTCTCTTTTGGTGGAAGGGGTAGAGAGATGCTACTTTTTCTCCAAGCCAAACAGCATGTCTGGACACAGCCACAGGCTGACCAGTATGTATGCTGCAACTGGGAATCACAGCATCATCTCAAATAAGCCAAGAATGCCTCACTGTAGTCCAGCATGGAATGCCTCGTTGAACACCTCAGCCTTCGTTATAAGTAAGGGTTTGGTACAAGAGGTCAGATGAAGATTTACTAGCTCAGGTTCAGTGCTGACCCAGCCATCCTGTTCAGCACAGTTTTGTGAAGAGCAGTTGCACAGAACTCTGCCCTTTGCTGCACCCCACAGCCCTCATCATCTGCAGTACCCCAAATACTAATACACAGAATAATCAAGATTGCTGATATAGACAATAATCCTGTCTCAATAGGTTTTCCTGACTTATTATCCTGTCCGCATGAATTTCTTCATGAAACAATCGATAGATAGATCAAAATAACAATGTATCTTTATGGATTTCAGCAGCCTAAGAGTGCATCAGCGGCCTTTTGTTACTAAATACAGCCATCTAGTGGTTCCTTCTTGTTTCTTGCTTACAATTTTTTACAGTGCTGCTCTTTACTGTTGGTGAGTAAAAGAGAGAAAGAGGATGCACAAACAAGAAAATTCCTTTCCTCTTCGTCCAGTGCATGAACATTAGTCTTATGTTTGACATGAAGAGGCCACTTGGCCATCTCAGCTTTTGGTTGTGGCTAAAGAGCAAGTATAGTGAAGCATGGATGCTGAACTCCCACCAACACCAAATACCTAATTCCTGTTAGAAATGGCAGCAGTTACCTTGCTCCTCACATTAATCCAGTGTTCATGTGCTTATGTGCCTACAGGAATTCCATACCCAAACCACCTCCTGGTGTATTTTTCGCAACTTTTTCTTCAGAAATCTATTTACATATGGGTTTATTTCCCAAATAATATGTTTTTCTTCTTACTTTCTAAAAAAGCTATTTTAGCATTTTTTCCTCTGGGTCAGAGAAAAACTGATTCAAGCTGAAACAAAAATGAAGAGCACACATATTTAAGGTTTTATTTAAATTGATTCATGTATCTGAAGGTTAGTGTTTCTCAGAAAAAGAATCATCCAGCTTGGGAGAAAAGCTCACTCTCCCAATGGCTGGAAGCTGAGAGGCACCCAGCAACACAGCAGTGCATCTACCCTGCATCTACCTCCATTATGAGGCGGCACTGCTGGCACATGCCTGCCTGGCACTGCCTGCACACCTCTGACTGCCACCAGGGAGCAGGTGTGGGATGGCCTGATGTACCCCACAGCTTAGGAGCTGCCTCAACAAAGGCTGAAAGCAGCACTTAACTCCAGCCTGGGGCACACAAGGCTGAGCTCACCACCTCAGTGCCTTTCTGTGCCAGGTTGGTTGGCTGGCTGTATGCCCTCCGACCTGGGAGCTCCAAGGCATTACCTCTCCAGTAAACATGGCCATCAGAACTAAGGGTAGCTGAGAAACTCTCCTAAAGCAAGTGAGGCCTTGCATGGAACAAAGTAATTCAGTTGGCTTTGAGGAATAACCAGTTTTACCCTGTTAGGGAATTGGCTGGAGTGCTATGGGTTTAGTCAAGATAACTTTCATGTAGTGTAAGCCCTCATGATCTCTGTCATATGTTTCTTAAGGTAAAAGAACTAATCTAGTTTTTGTTGTTGTTGTTGTTTTGCCAAATTCCAGTTTGATGTCTAACTAGAAGTTACTCTGCAGGATCAAGCTGCTGCTAGTGCAATAAACGCTTTCCAAGCAGCTATGCACAGCTGAGTGTGATGGAAATCAGCTCCTTTTTTAGGAACAAGGGAGTGAAATTATTGTACAAAGAGGTGATATGGGGTTCCTTTGACAAAAAGCTATTCAAATTACAAAGCTATTTGTCATCATTTGACAAAAAAAATGGCACCCTTCTTTAAGTCCCTTTCCAAGAGATGTGCCAGTACAAAGTGGCCCTATTATGGAGTTGTGGTATAACTCCAGAGACTGCAGTGGAGCGTGCCTTTCAGAATACAGGAGTAATCAAAAAGTATTTCAGGGCAGAATTGCAACGTTCTGTAATAATCCCTTTGATCTTGCCCTCCTTCCCCTGTGTAGGCTGAGGCCACGCGCTATAAATGCAGCTTCAACAATAGAAGACAGAAACTAATCTCAGATTGCTCAGACACTTTATCTTTCCCTCCGTGCACAAACGTGCCTAACCAATTTGAGGAGACAGCAGCTTCCATCAAGTACCTAATCATGGGTAATTCCCTCGGTGCAAAACAGCTTACAGTTGGAGAGTTTTACACAATTCATGATTTTCCATGCATGCTGGGATGCAGGAAGGGCAGATTGGCAGGCGCTGTCTGGCTGAAACCACCCAGTTTGGGTGGAGCAGGCTTCATGCAGCTCCAACTGACAGTTTCACTCTGTCACCAGGCCAGTGGAAGAAAATTAAACTGCCTGGAGTTGTTACAATTAGGCATTAATCTCTGCCTCAGTGCTGATTAACTCCATAATGTCACCCTGTACACCAAGCTAGTTATTACTCAGCTGTTATCACGAATCTCCAGCAGATTACTGCCCCTCCTGCAAGCGTGCAAGCAACGATTTCTTTTCCCAAATCCATAGGTTTCATTGTGGACTTAACAGACAAAAATGGGACCATCTCCTTATCCCTGGGCTCTCCCGCCAGCAAAGCTTGCACGATGCTGCTGAGGACAGGAGCAGCAGCTGGAGAAAATGCCTGCTGCAAGAGAGAGGGAGCATTCAAAGACAGCATCTGAGTGTGATGGAAACTCCTATGGTGGACCTTAAAGCAGTTTACAGAAAAAAGGTACTGTCAAAGTACCGATGACAATCCATGTTTCCTTTGTGTCTTCAGCAGGCCTCAGCAACAGATAATCAAAATGCAGCTGTAATGCAGTAGCTAGATTGGAGCCAGAATGTATCTGTACAAGCTAGAATTATTTGACTGTATATGATTAGTGTTGGTCTTGCATTGGTTTGCAAGGAATCACATTGGCGACTACTTCACCCCCAATTCAGAGGACATGACTTGTAAAGAATTTTTCCCCATTATTCTAATATCTATAATCTCTTAATGTTTCAGTATATTTATGCCTGCAGTTTCCCCATGAATAGAATATTCTCCCCCTTGCTTCAATATTGAGCTTTCAGATAAAGATCTTGAAAAGACACGGAATGAAACGGTGCTCTGTCAAAATGAAACACAAGTTCAGAACAAGCTCCTGCTCAGCTGCTGGCTGCTCCTGAATATTTCTAAGTGCCACAGCTGCCTTGAACTTTGACAAATACCAGCAAGCTGAGTAATCACAAGTCTATGGGTTCAGCTGCATCCCATAAAAACATGGCTATAGTTCATTCTCTTCCCTCAGATTTTTAATCTTATGATTTTGCTTCTCACTGGGCTATGGAGGTAACATGTTTTTTGTGCTAGAGAAGGAAGAAGACATGGGGAACTAAACGACAGCCTCCTCTATCAGTTACTATGAACACATACCTGTGTTTATATCATGGTTCTTAAAAGTGTATCTAGTACTGTAGGAAAAGGCAGAACCTCAGGACTCAACTCAGGTAATGTGTGCTAAGCTCTTAGCTCAGAGCAATGATCCCTAGGTCTCTTGCTTTGCTCTTTTACTTACCTTTTCCTTTGTAGTCTCATACATCGTAAGGGAACACACAAGTGCCAGCAGGCAGAGAGAGCAGTGGGGGATCCAGGGGTTGAGCTCTCCAGGCAGCAGGGCTGATTGCAGATGGCTTCCCACCTTGGGAGTCATCATCTCTCCCTCTCGCAGAATTAATAAATGTAAGAGAGCTACCAGCTTCCTAAATGTCAGTATGACCACCACTTGTATCTGTGTTAATGGACATGCTAATATATAGGACCCATGTGGAGAAAAATGCATTTCCCAGCCCCAAAGAATATCTAATGCTACAACAAAGATAGTTTTTTAAGAACTGTTCTTGCCTTCAAACACTTCATACCTTGTATCCTTAAAAGTATAGCTGTCCTTTACAGATCTACCAAAGCAATTTCTCAAATTTTCCAAAGTGAAAAACAATCAAAACAATGATCTTTCTTTTGATCCTCTGAAGCCCAGGCTACTTGGCTGACCGTACCTCTCTTCTCGTAGCTTTCTCAGACAGAATATCTATTCCAGGACATGAGACTTCTTTCTCAGTATGTTGCTGAGGATTTATGATGGTGCAGTGCTGCAGTCAGGGTGCAGCAGGCACTGAGCAATGGGCACAGGGCACACCTCAACTGTGCTGGGGACAGAACTGCATCAACAGGTACTGCAAGTGATGCAAACAACTCTGCCAGTACTTTGTCAGCCTTCTCCTGGTTACCTGGTTAGTGTTTTTGGACTGGGCTTCCTTTTCAACTAATCCTAATTTTTTATTTCTATTAATTCACTGAGTGACACTGAGTTATATCAGCCACTTATCTTCCTCCAGCAATTAGTGTCTTTTAGTTGCTCCTATTGAGCATGACACCCTACCAGCACCCATTGGACCCTGATCATTAGCAGCACCAGTTCAGTCACATCACTGTGCGTTTGTTCCCCTACAGCGCACTCTACTTGTACACTTCCATGTAGCAGCTTCTGCATCAGCAGGTTTGGAAAATGGAACGTTCTCTTCTCTTGTCTGCTAAATAAAAGCAGGTTGCTGAGCAGCTCTGTAGCTTTCCTCCCCAAGATTTTAACAGCTCCAAAAAAGCAGCAGCATCACTGCAGTGTGACTCCAAGGAGGGAAATGGTGATGACACTTGTTGCACATACATGCAGATCTTGTAAGATTAGTGGACACATGCCCATCAACTAGTAACTGATCATAGACAGGACTTGGACAGTCCATTAAATGCTTCCCCTTTAACAACTTGAAACCAGAACTGAGAAATTGAGCTCTGGTTTCAATCTGAGTAGAGATGAGCAGAGAAAATTACTATACATTTTGCTGTCCAAAAAGTCAGCTCTGTACCTGTGGCTTGCTTCTGCTGAGATCAGCTGAGCTTTTGCTGTGGGCTTGAGTGTTGACAGTGTAAGACTTCGTAGAGATGTATTACTCACATTATCTCTGAGAGATTTTAGCTCTCTGGGAACTTTCACCCTCCTTACTTACCTTGTTCACATTTAAAAACCCTGAACCTGCAGCTGGGGCACAGGAGCAGAGAAGCTGGTACTATTGCTACAACATACTCTCCATCTCTTCCTATATAGGGTAAGAAGTGAATTTTTTTACACACAAGGAATCAAACCTACCTTATACACCTATGAAATCTCAACTATTTACTAGACTTACTCCTTAAGTTCAAAGTCATAATACCAAAGAGTTTTCTAGAAAGGAACTAGAACTATTTTAGACATATATCCATCGGAAACAGATGAAACTCCTAAGACCATCACACTATCTATACTGTCATTGACAGCTTTTCCTCCTAATGCCTTCTTAGCCATGATGTTCAATGAGCTCTGCCTACTGAGGAAGCCAACTAAGGGCACATGCTTATAGTTTACCAGATAATCCATGCCAGGGAATAAAACCTCCTTGCAACGAAAACCTGCTTATCAGAAAAAATTTAGTATCTAGAAATGAAATAAATTGAAGTTGCCCTAGCTTCTAATAATACAGAAAGCTAAGGTTGCTTCCTAAGTCAAACACCTGAGAAAAGTATAACTGAAAAAAATAAACCAGTCAACAGATCAAAAGCTAAATTGTGGACAGTAACAGGGTTTTACACACTTACTGATCAGTTTTGAAACTTATTATAGACTTACATAACAAATTATTATTTGTCCTATGTAGTAAATAACGTCTTACTTGCAAAATGCTTTTAGAAGTGTGAAGATATTCCTCCTAGCCACGGACAAAAATTTGCACTGCTGCAATTGTTCAATAAGCAAGTAGAGGTATAAAGAAAATGAATGAAACGCCCAAGGCAGATTATCAGCAGATCAAGGTTTACTTTAGAAGCTACTATCCTGAGGGTCTTATTCAGTCTGACAAAGCAGGATGCCTTTTTTAGGACAGTTTGAAATGGGTAAAATCCTTCAGATGTATTTAAGACAGACATTGCAGGTTCTAACACTTTTCTACTTGGGAGATAAACTTGCCTGCTACTGGAGCATTAATAAACAAGTCCATTATGTTTTCTGATTAAAAAATAAAAATAAACCCATCTACAACTAATGTTTACTTGAATTTGTTTAGGATTAGGGTTAGATTTAGTTAAATTATGGGAGATTTACTCCATTTGATAAAACCAGTTCCTCTCTGGGAAGGGAAGATGTTAATGAACCTATTAACACATTAGTTTATTGGGGCAGAAAAGCATATATGAACCCACCATTTGAACTATCTTCCATAAAATTGAGTCATATGGGTTGTTCCATTCATTTTCACAAGGCACATTCTTACAAGAAGCTGCAGGGATTACAACTGTAAAAAACTTTGCATGCTGAGATGCAGTAATTAGCATTACTGTACTTCCTGACTGCCCGTTTGGCTTTCTTGGCCCAGCTGGTGGGGGGAAGAAAACCTTTACTGTTCTTGCTTTATTTCACAGACCTTCTATGCCTGAGACTTGCTGGAACTCATGAGGGATCTCTGGTGTGCTACCCACTGTGCAAGAGTCATCTTTCCTACCTCTTAGTCCCCTTTCCCAAAGGGTCACACACAGTTTGCTCCAGGAGGGGAAATCTTTGGCTTGTGTGGGCTTCCCTAGGTCAGGATATCTCATAGAGGTGCTCAGTCATGACAGCAAAGTACTGGGTAATATGGGCCCACATCTAGATGGGAGTTCAGATTCAAGCTTGCCAAATTTCAGAAGTACAAAAAATAGGGACTTGGTGGGAAAAAGTCTGAAATAATCCAACTGACTGTGCCTGGAACAAGTTTGGGAAAAATAACACATTATTCTGCAGGTATGTCAGTGGAGGGATGAGATATGGCAGGAGACAATGACAAAAAATGAAGGGGAGTAGTAAGAAATGAAATCAGAAGAGTATCCTTCACTGCAGGTCAGAATACCAAGACTACCATGGCTATCGCTAGGTCTGGGAAAGCAAGAGCTCTCACTGTGTCTTGTTTTCATGAGACAAGGTTGACCTATGCAGATAAATGAGAAAACTTGAAAACCAGACAGCCTCTAGTGCGAACAAGTCACAATACTTGTGACTTAAGAAAGTTCTATCTAGAACAGGGATTCCTAGATGTTTACGCTGAAGCTCAGTCAAATTTAAACTATGTCTGAAAAGAAACAGAAGGAATTGGCTGTTCAAGATACAGCCATTTTCCTTGGGGAAAGGAACAAACTTTTAGTCTGTTCCTTCAATATTCCCACACGCATACTCCCTGATACTGGCGTTCGCCTTCCAAGTCACCTAAACCTACACAAAATGTATTGCAGTTTCAATAGCCTCTGGTTAGTAAAACTGTAGCTTTACACACCTACTCACACAAGAACTGTGTTTCATGGTTTGTTTTGCTTGTTTATTTACCAACCTTAGCAAACAGCATAGTTGATACAGCCTAGTCATTCATTACTACCTTTTTTACTAGTAGAAAATGCTAGCCATGGGACATAAAATTCTCATTAATCTGTTCAAAGTTAAAAGAAAACTTCGTTGGGCAAGTCCATTCCTTAAGTCTGCTTCTATTTTTGAATCTCAAAGGTGCTGGTTCTGTCAGAAGCAAGCACTAAAATCCATTATCTCTCCTAAGGTGCTATCTTAATGCTGTTCATTTCTGTATTCACACTCATACAAGCATTAAGACCTTGCTTTTATATAGTACAAGACAGAGTAATCTTTGGGGGGAAAAGTCAGAGTCAATATAATTTGTTTTATGGTCATGAGGATGGCAACATTGCTCAACTGCCTGGCACCTCCGGCAGTGAAGGCAGGGTTTACTCTTGTGCATCCTGCAATTTGTCACACATTTCAGTCCCCGAGTGGGACAGTGACAACATTAGTGTTTTCCTTGCTCTGTACTGGCTTTGTTAGGTTTCTTTGTTGAGGGCTTTCTCCAAGCTGAGGTCTGCTGAACCTGGACCAACACCCTCATGATTCATCATCCCCTCTGTGCAATAGTAATGTGTTGCTCAGCTACCAGAACAAACTGACATCTGCAGAAACAGCACCCAGGCACCTGAGCCAACTGCTGCCACACCATAAACTGGGAGGAGAATCACAATGCCAGTACTGCTAATACAATGATCGCAGTTATCCCCCTGCCCTTGGCAGAGTGTAGTAACCCCTATAATGAATGGAGGGGAAGTGCCATCATTGTAGGTGACAGGGTGGTAGACTTTGTAGTCTCTAATGTACAAATTTAAATCTGCAACTAGGCCTGCCAAAACGGCAAAAAAAAAATAGTGATGTTGTTTTCTGTTAGGACACATATGACTCTCTAATAGTTTGCAGGCTTTTCTGAATCATCAAAGTTAGTGAAAATATTCTGAGTATCTTGAATGTGCACCTATTGAAGTTATGTTGTACTACCACAATTGCTCTTTCTCTAGGGCATGGGAAAGTACACAAAGAACAGCATTGCTTCATCTGCTTCAATCACAGTGGCGGCTGACGTGAGCAAATTGGGGTTTGGGGACACTGAGGAGTAAGAGGAAGGAAAACAGCTTCTTCATTTCTTTCCAGATAAGGGTGGTGGTGTTGCATTGGGTGTTGTCTTTGAGGAGTGGCTGCATTGGCATCCTGAAGAACAACAGGCTCAGATTATTTGCCAGTTTTAGCAATCAGTTATAGCTAAATGCAAAAACATCTGCAGACTCAATGTACCTTTCAAATATTCACCTTCCCAACAACTCTACAAGACTTTATTTTACATGGAAACAGATGCACTGAGAAGGTGAGAGGCTCTGAAAGATTATAGTGCTCCATACCAGTAATCTCTGGATTACTGGCCACATTTGTAGGAAAAACTGAGGATTCCATTCAAGAAAATCACAGTTAAGCTCAACCCCATTTCCTCCTAACACTTCATATACAAGAAACTATTAAAAGGTGGAGACCTTCCTGAAGCAAAATCTATCACTGAAGTACTTTTCGTACATACAGGTCACTAAAATGTTGCTCTGCTCTACTCTCAAATGTATTGCAAACTGTAGCAGTAACAAGATGTAACTGAAAAAAGGGAGCAATCCATTCCAGAACATAGAATACTGGTATTTCACATCAGGGTTAGCAGTCATTTCCAGCATCCTTAAGCTGTTTTCTTTCTGTACCTTCATCCTTTACAGATGCTTCCACAATGGCCATCTCCTCCTCCTCACCATTCACTACTTCCGTAATTCACTTACCGACCTGGGCATTCACAATCACTCAGAATTTCTTGAAAAAAGTAACACCTAATTTGTTTTATCTTTTGCATGAGAATTCATGGTCTTCGTTCCCTAGCATACCTTGCAAAAGCTTTCTTTGCACTATGGAAGAATGAGCTATCCTGAATTTCTGCCATCTAAAGATTTCAAGAATAATCAGGTAGGAGTACACAAAAAATACATGTTAACATCAACTTGCTGAAGTGGAATGAAGAATCTTGTTTTGAGCGTTATTTGTTCTTTTCCCTACGTTCTCTTTGACTGCTTGATGGCTGAAAGATTTGCAGTTATGGAGCCGTTGGCCATTCCGTCTGATCTTTGGTCCAGGGGAGCTTGGAAAAGCTTTAAAACCAACAGCTTTAAAGCCAAAAACTGTTGAAGGAACAGAAAGCTTGGTGTCTTTTATGTGAAATGTGGCTGCTTGTTTATGCTGCAATAGAACCTCTTACTACATCAGTAATATTTCAGGTTAAATCATTTGCTAATTACATAATAAATAGCCTTCCCTTTGCTTGTAATTCAACTTGTACTACACAAGGAGCAAAGGAAATGTCACTGATGACACTCAGGACTGAAGCAGAAGCCAATACTTTACAGTGCATTATCCTCAGTAATAGCAACCGCATTGGTCATAAGTAGTAAATGGTTGTGGTGCAACTTCTCCCACACAAAAGAAAGAGGCACACACCTGTCTTCAGTCCAGCAGAGCTTCCCTTGCAGTCTTGTACCAAGAATTTTCCTCAGGTAGGCCTAAGGAGGTCATAGAATCATAGAGTACAGGTTTGTTGGGAGTTGAAAGAGACCCAAAGGGATCGCCATGTCCAACCCCTGGCTCCACACAGCACCACCCAAAATCCAAACCCCATATCTGAGAGCACTGTTCAAATGCTTCTCGAACTCTGGCAGCTTGGGGCAGTGCTCACCACCCTTTGGTGAAGCACCTTTTCCTAACACCCAACCTGTCCCTCCCCTGACAGCTCCATGCCATTCCCTCGGGCACTGTCGCTGTCACAGAGAGCAGAGCTCAGCGCTGCCCCTGCGCTCTCCGTGAGAAGCTGCAGCCGCCATGAGGGCTCCACTCAACTCCTCTGCTCTGGGCTGAACAAATCAAGGAACCTCAGCTGCTCTTCACATGTCCACCAAACCCCTGACCACCCTCATAGCTCTCCTTTGGATGTTCTCTAATATTTTTGTGTCCTCCTTATACTGTGGCACCCAAACAACACCCAGTGCTGAAGGTGAGGTCACACAGTGCAGAGCAGAGCGGGAGCGCAACTGGAGTGTCAATTTGAGTGTGGCTTCACACAAAGCCTATCCAAATAGGCTGTAGCCCCACTTTTGGTTCAAAGGCTTTATTAAATAGAATTGACTCATAAAAATTGTATTGACTTAGTTTTTTATAACTGCTTGTTTCCAGTGTGAGAGCTTTCCTAATGAAAATTTTTCACAATTCCTATTTCAGTGGTGAACCCAGTCGAAAACAAACAAGGAAACTGCTCAGTGTAGAAACGGAAACAGGCAATGAAATGATTCAATGTAAGCCCATAAATCTCTAATTATATAAATTATATTTGTTGCTAATAATACATTTTGCTGGTGACAAATGCTAGAACAAGGACTATCGAAGTTAAAAGGAAACTATTACGCAGATGAAGGGAGAAACATCCTTTTAATATCATATTTGCATGCGTTTAATTCTTGTTATGAAGATGGGTGAAGTTGTTGCTTTGAATTAACTCCATGTGGTTATGGTCTTTCCTGAATTTATGCCCACATGAAAACCTCTGCAGAGTAAGGTCCTGTTGTTATGAAACCCTTCTCATTCCATGAACAAATGAGCAGCAGAGAGCTTCAGAGGAGGCATCTCTTGATAGACCAGTAGCATTTCCTTTACAGCTGCAACAGGCTGACCAAAAAACACAACACAGCATGGAAACCTTACCCATTCAGATTTGTTAAAAAGGGCACTTCTGGCAGTTACCTATACCTTTCTCATTAAAGTGGGTGACATCAACCTCCATTATGAAAGCAGTGTCATGATTTCATTCATGCTGCTTGGCATTCAGAGCAGGTGAGCTGGTGATTTAAAGTTGTAAGAAAATATTTGCTGGCAAACATTCAGAGGTGAAAATGACCAAAAAATAAAAATCGAAATCTCACATTTTTAATTTGAAATGGTAGATAAACTACTATTATACTATTATATGTAAATAACATGTGTAAATAGTTTTGAATTATTTGTGTTCCACTACCGTGTTGTTGCCATGTGTTAACCTGCTCCTTCCATTCCCACCACATTAACCATTCCCCTCTGGCCATTTTCCCCCATGGCTCTAACCATACCATCAGTGTGACTACAAGAGTCAATGAATTAAGACACACAGCTGAGAAACTGTGACTGGTGGTGACATAAAGTCATTTTTCCAGACTGTTGCCTGCTACTGACCCATGGGTAATGGTCCTTCCTGGCTTCCTTACCCTATTTGCAGGATGTTTGCAATCACCGTTTGTTTGGAAGGACACAACTGTTAATTGGAAATTAGAACAGGAGGGCGGAGGCTCCTCAAACATAATTACAAAGCACTGTGCAATGTCCCAGCACTGCCATGGGAAAGCAGCTTGTAACTTTAATTTCAGTGCTGCGATGGTACTCTGCCAGCTGTCTCACTGCCCTCAAGCAATCACTGAGGAGTTGCTCCCATATGAGTGGAAGATGGCTGCACAGCCTGTGCCTCATGCAGCCTCACCAAGGAGGCTTGGCGTGGCCCAGCCCTAGCCTGAGGTACATTTTCTGCCCAAGAACAGATACTGGATGTCTCACTGCCAGCATCTCAGCCCAGCTTTTTCTGCTGACTCAGCTTTACAGAGCTGTGCTGTGTATTTCTTAATCTATTGCGACAGGAGACATAAACTGGCTGCCCCATATCTGAAACAGAGGCTTTCTTTTGTTACCTTGATTAACTGTTTCATGCTAAGCTTAACTTTTGAATTAATAGATATTATAAATGCCCGGTATTTGCACTTACATGTTACTTTCCCAAAGCCAGATGGGAACTGGTATTTGAAGGGTATCAATTTATATTTATTATTTATAAGAGCTGGATTATAGCACTGTCTATGATAGCATTGAAGTGAGGAGGAAGCACGATGATGAAGTTCTGTAAGAAGGATACCGGCACTTCCTTTTTTAGGATAGTTCTTGCACATTCATTTTTTCATTAACCTGCTAATTTTTATCAATAACTCACTGTACATCTTCATTTTATTAATACAGATTAAGTGAGGCTTGATAAGTATTATATTTATAGGTGTAAATACCTGCAGAAGTACAGTGAGGCTTAAATTAAGCTTTCAGTGGCAAAAGTGTATGGCAGCAGCACTATAATTATTTGGCATTTATCTGCAGTTCCTCCCTGCCTTCAAAACTCTTTTCACAGGCTGTCAACAAGTCTTAGTGTTTGTATTTGGGTTGGCATTGACTCTCAAAACCAGGCGAGTGAGTGAGGAGGAGCTGTGTGCAAGCCCAGTCATATGTAATTTTGCTCAGTCTTCTGTGATCTCTCATCAGATAACCTTCAAAGCCCTGCCTTTCCCTATATTTCACTCAATTATCAGTATTGGCTGAAAGCTAGAGTTTGCGCAGATTGCATTAGTTGTACTATTGTTTCTAGTAGCAAAACAGCTCCTGTATTTACAACAGCAGAACCAGGGTGGTGTGGGGAAAAAGATTGCTCACTGAAAACAAATCAGATTTCAGTTTGACTTTAAACTCTTGGATTCGTTGCTTGTGAATATTTTCATCTACCATAGACAGAAATAAAATAGTTGAAATGTTGTACCTGCATACTTTCGAAATAAAGATAAAATATTTCATTTCAAAATTTTATTATTCTGGACTCTGAAAACTATGTGCTGACAAAAGGAAACAAAACAAAACAAAAAATTGTTTTGGGCTGAACTCACAAAAGTAGCCAAGAAAAAAAGAAAGAGAATTGTCCAAAGAAGCAATAATTTAGGTTAATTTAGCATGAAATTTCTTGATTTTGTACATGTGGTTTAGTGGGAAATATTAGTAATAGATGGACAGTTGGACTGGATGATCATGAAAGTCTTTTCCAACTTTGGTGATTCTAGGATTCTATGACAAACTAAAAAATAAAAATTAAAAAAATTGTGGAACTGTTTTGATAACACTGAGTTTGCTAAATATCAGTTCCCTTTTCCAAAGTTAATCCACAGTATCTGGAGCACTCTTAACGCTTCAGAAGGAAGTAGCTTTCCCAGAACAGGCATAGTACATGATCTGTATGTGATCTGTAATATTCCATGCAAAATAACTTACCCAGGAGGGGACAGCCCACAGTGCCACCTGAAGCAATCTTTACCCTTTGGAGATGTTTTGGTTTGATTGCTTTGTGTTATTTATACTTCCATTGCAATCTTTGAGTTTACTGCCAGGATGAAGTGGAAATGCGCATGGAGAAACTCTCCTTCTTTCTTTGAACCTCTGGAGGACTCATTCCTGCATGCACCATTGTTCCCCAGTGCCTCAGGGATTTGGGATGTGAAAGCAGATCGTGTCATTTCAAGTCCACAGCTGCAAAAAGTGTTCTGGCAAGCAGTTCATCTGTCCTTATTTGTCTTGACTGCAAAGATGGAGACTTAAAGAAGTTTGTTTTCACTTCATTTTTCACGTTTTCTTTCTGCAAAGCTCCCTCATGCTAGCATAGATGCTGTTTAACCATGCACTGCCAGAAATGAGCAAAGCTCCCCTCCAACCTGTTCAGTGATGAGGGCTGCTTCTTAAAAGGCTGCTGCATGGCCACTTCTCAAAACTTGTGCTCTAGACTGGGCAAGGGAAAGAAGAAACTCAAGGGATTGCCCAGGGGACTTCTCTAAATTATCCAGAGTGGCGCTCATGACAAGAGAGGCAGAAGTCATGACAGGATTTGCTGATTCTGTGAAAATATTTTCATCTTTGGCTAACCACCATCCACAAGTCATCAAGTCTCCAACATCTGTCTACCAACCACACAACCCTCTCAGCTGAGACTACACATTGATGTGAGGGTGCAGGCTGCAAGGGTAATTTGGTTGCTTATCGCTCCAAACTACTCTACAGTCAGGACTGCAAATACACTTGAGGATACCATTTTCACCCTAAACTGGGTTTTTCTCTTGAACCTTGATCCTTGCTATTGTAAGAGTTCAGTCTAAAATGGCTGGGAAAATATTCCTTTCTTCTAATTTGCCTAATGTCAGCAAGATTTTATTACTTCAAACCCTTATTTTTTAAGCAGAAAGAAGAAGGGTTTAAGGGATAAAACCTGGTTGCATTAATACTTCATATAGGCTTCAGATATGAGTGTGAAAAGCACAGATGTGCTTGCCAGGACTGGGTGTGGTAAAATAGACAGCTTACCAAGAAGTAGGAAAGTTTTAGAGAAGTGAGGTGAGAAGATTTCTGTGTAGGAGAAAAAAAAGAACGAAAAACTGAAAATATCAGTGAAAGTCCAAGCATGTTTTACATACCTCACATTGAGATCAACTTTAGAAAAGCTGGTGATACAAAGTATGCGTATATAGAGCAAACTTCATGTAATAATTCTCCTTAACTAATTCCTTCATAAGAAATTGGGTGTTGGGCATGCAATCCTAGTCAAGAATTGAGTGAATTTTCTTCCACTGGTTTTCCACTATTCTCTGGAAAAATCCTTCAAGCAACCTGCCACTCTCTCTGCTTGAACTGCATCTGAAGAGTCAAGGGCAATTTAGAGTGATTTATGATGGGCCCTCTATGGATGTCTAATGTAAGTTCAGTATGATAGACTCATTGGAGTAGCCTTTTGCAAAACTGTTTTTACAGAAAAACAGATGGCTTAGGCAAACAGCAGCACAAGTAAAAGGATGTGTTATAAAGCTGATCAGGAGAGGACATTTTGATCCAACCTCTTATCTTAAACAGTAAAGCTGCTTTGAAAGTTGTTCCTGCAAGTTCTCCTCACACCCAGAAGTTACACATAGAATTCTGGGATCCATCCACATTTTCATTCTGATTAAATGAAAAAAATTGAAAAGTGTTTCTACACCATAGGCAAAAAATCTGTTGAGCTAATCAGTGTGTATAGACACAGCACACAGGCCTTAATCTTAAATCCTTAAGTCACTTAAGGAACCACCTATGGAAGGATCAAGCAGAAATATCTGCAATCCTAAGGTTATCCATCCATTTTCCTAGGTTTGGGCACTGAAGAACTTTGGAGATAAAGTGTGTTGTTACAACACAGGTGCACCTGAATAGCAATTTTTCCTCAAAACCAAAATTTCTGACAATAGCAGTAATTTAACAGCTGAGAAAATAGTAAGGGAAGATCTGTGTGACTTCCTCTGTCTAACTCCCTTATTAACTATGTAGCAGTCTTTTGATTCATTTGTCTTATTTTACCTTCCAATACAACTCAGAAGAAACTATGGTCATTCTATTCAGTATCTCTCCAGCAAGATAGTTTGATTACTGCTTCCTACCACAGCATACAAATGGATCAGTTACCTCCTAACCACGAGCTCTATTATTCCATTCTTTTATTGAATCTATTCATCTTCAGAGCACAGAGAAGTTCACTGACTATTAAAACATGCAAGAAAGTATTCCAAGAAATTAAATTATAAGAAGTAATAATTGTTGTAGAGCTAAAATCTGCCAATAAAGAAGGTTCTTCTTTTTACTGTGAACATGTGTATCAAAAAAATGTTATTCAATTATGATCCAGATTTTGCAAGATTTGCACATATTGAATTGTCATTTTTCCTAGGAACCATCCTGCTTTCTGTAACTCCAGTAACTTCCCTTGCACGGACTGGTGTTGCACTCCAGAAGTGAACACAGCTGCTGAAATCAATGGAGCTGCCCACAGAGACATTCATTTATTCCAAGCACATGTAGGAAAAAGTGTTTGCTCTTCAAGAATGAAATGTCAGCCTCAAGAAAATCAATAATGGATTTGCAAGTGATGTCAACAGGGTCAAAATATCACTCATAGCATTAGTTCATACAACAAAATATGCACAACTTTAATACAGTCGCAAACTAGATTACATTTTAATTATTGATTAGGCAGGCTACATTTTAAGACCAATGGCAGGTGCCTGACAAATGCATAATGAAAGATGGAAATATCTGCAAAAGGGATCACAAAGACCAAGACACCAACATGCCACACATGCTCTGGAAGAAACACCGTAAATTAAATGGAGTATACTAACTTACCTTTAGAAAGATTTCATTAATTCTTCCGGCTTCAGTTTGTACCTGGGAAGCTGCTTGACAATCTGCTTGTCTTCAGCACCATTTTGCCTTTCTCTTCTATTAGTAATATAGTTGAATTAAATGAAATGCATTTGTTGGAAGTTGCTTCCCCAGCAGTTAATTTGACAGGAGAAGCAGCAATGCCTTTGGCAGTGACGTCTTTCCTTCTGTTGCTGTAGCAGAGCTCATGATCTCAAAAGACAAATCTTGCAGTCATCTATTCTTACTTGGTATCTCTTCAGCACTGTGATTGGGCACAAAGAAGTTCTAAGTCTTTCATTTTACTTATTTTAGTGGTTAGGCACCTTTTTTTTTTTTTTTTTCCTACAGGTGAGACATTAATTGAGAACCCTAAGAAATGGAACCAGAACATCAGGGGTTCCTTTTCTTTCTCTTATTTCTCCTTGGTTTCAAAATCCAGAATCACATGTTGACTTTGTTCAAAATCATTCACCACTTTGCTTAGCTAATAATTTAGTTGACCTGGCTGAAGGTTAATTTAACAATTTAGTTGATAATTTAGCTAGATGATCACTTATCCAGTTTACAGTTTCTTGATAATCTAGTTTAGCCACCCCCTTGGCTTCTGGATTCAGCACCTTTTTCTGTTAAAATGGAATGCATTTTGCATTCTGCTTGCACCGTGCTCTCTCAAGTAGCTGGTTCCACCATTGTGGCAGGGGCACTTTGGACAGGGTACTATATAATCTTGTCTACATTCCCTTTTCCCATGAAAGACTGGAGTTTTGAGGTCCTTTTTAAACCAGACTATTCTACGATTCTATTCAATCACTGAAAACAAACTGTTTTAAATACAAGCACTTGAGCTCTACAACCTGTAGTGCTTCTGCACACTGGATATCCACTTGCCCCCCTCCTTTGTCTTGAATAAAGTCCTTCTCTATTTGGACATTGGGTTCTGTAGAGGGAACTGAGCTGGGCTCCCTCTGGCTGTGCTGGAGTTGGCAAAGCCACTTCAGCCCTCCTGAAAATGGCAGTGGAGAATGGATGCTGGGGCTGCATCCCACAGAGCCATCATCACCAGCCCTGATACTGCTTTGCTGCCTTTAGGGAAGAGGAAGTGAAGGAGGAGATGATGAAGCTGCTGAGAGCAGCAAAGGAGAGAAGGGAGGAGGGGACATGATCTGTCACTAAGATTTTCTTTGCCTTTTAATTATGCTCTGCTCTTACAACAAGGTTGGAGTCATACTCCTAAACCTTGTTTTGTGCATCTTTCTCCACCTCCAGATATTGGGTCAACATTCAGCTAATGGGAAAGAAACTATAAATACAGTCAGTGATTGCTCAAGTTCACCTTTGCTTCCTCAAGGGACTGACACATCCAAAAGCACTGAGCAGGACCACAGGACACAGCCTTCTTATTTGCTGAACATGAGAACATTGTCTCCCGCACTAAAACAAGCTGTAACACACTGTAGTACAGAACCATGCATATAGATACTTGTCTCCATGTAGACCATCAATTCAACAGAGCAAAATCACTGTTCTCATATGAATATGAATGAGGCCCCAGGATACAGTCAACTGAAGAGCAGAACAAGATGTCTTAATGTAAGATCTTTAAATTACTCTCCCCTATCAAATCCAGCGAGTACACACAGATGCTCCAATATGGTGCCTTAGAAGAGAATACCCTGGGAGACTCCATGCTTTCTTCTTCTTGGCAGACAACAAAATCTAACACTCAGTTTTGAAACAATACATAGATACCATCATTTATTAGGTATAATAAGCATAGCTGGAAAGAGTTAAGATTTTCTTTTCCTGGACAGGTAACATTATATAAAGAATTGAAAGACATTTTATACAAACTGTTATCCCAACTGTGTTTATTTTATTTTCTTTTTTATACAGCTAGGAAATATCTTCTTAATGTATTTGCAAGCTTTTTTCTAGCCTATCCCTGTCACAAAGGCACTCCATATGAGCCTGATACATCTCTCATATTTATTGATCTAAGTCAGGAGTCACCCCATAAAATTAAATGGAGTTAATTGCATTAAAAAAAAAAAAAAGAGGATGAATAAAATATATTAAAAAAAAAAAAGAAAAAAGAAGATAAAGGCCTGTGTCTTTATTAATTTTAGCTACTTAGAGGCTTTACCGAAAAAAAAAATTCTCTCATTCTTTGCAGTGAAGAACATTTGGCAGGACATTTTCCAAAGTACAGTTACAAAATTGCACATGTATTACAAGATAATAATTCTATCTAGTTAAAGATTTCAGTAGCAGTTCTCTTTACAGAAAGCAAGACATTGAGTATTATAAAGCTAGGGTTAGCAATACAGAAGCCAGCAGTTTATTGAGTATACCTCATTGCTTTCAATTATACCCAGGCTTGCAGCGCTGTTGAATATAAGATACTGAAAGGTATCTTATATGTGACAGTCTTACTATTAGTTGGTATTTACACACATTACAGTATACAATCTCTACTTTTAGAATACTTGTAAACGTCAAATTAATGAAAAGGGCCTTTTGGCAAAAGTTTGATACCTCGAATCACAGTGCTCCAGGCCCACACCTCAGGTGTGCCAGGCTGCTGAGTGGCTTATACCTCTGCATAATTCATTCCTGACTCTTTTATCCTGAATAAAACATCTGGAACAGTAAAACAGAGCTTCCTAAAGCCATAGATTTTGATAGAGCTGATCAAAGGGGCAGAGGCCCATGAAAAAAGTTGAACGAGGAGCCTCTTCAAACCAGATCTGTAGGTTGTAGAAATGTCTGGAAATCCCCTTTTTTTTTCCTGCTCTGTGCTGGCACCAACAACAGAATGCCAGAATTTTGGAGGGTGCTTGGATTACTGGTGGTCTTAGCTTACTGATGCCAACATTCAGAAATAAATACTTACATTCCAAATGGATGGGTGAAAATCAGGATGCTAGCTTTGGTAGTGGGGGTCTCTCTTGACCTGTAGCTCTATAGTTTAAGTGAATGAATGCAAAACTGGAAGGAAAGTCATGGAGTGCTGGCTGACTAATCTGCTCTGACAGTCAGTAGATTAAGGCATTTGGTTTCTTGAAAAATCTTCAGGTTAGAGAAAATTGAAACATAAAAAATGGGATTTCTGTGAGCTAATTTTCTTCAGAAAGACAGTATGTGTTGTTTTCTTTACTGATAGTTTCTTTCCTGAATTTAATTGGAAATGTAAAAGCATATAAGATTTAATGGAATCCATATGCACCCACATTCATGGGAATGAATGAGGAAACACAAGGATTTTTTAATTTTTAGAATTAATCTTCTAAGCAATCCACATCAGATACGAAGGTTCAGAAAAATAGTAAATAACTTTATTGTAAAATGCCAGTACTTTTTTTCTGTATGTATTTTAAAAGTTCCCAACCTTTTCTACTCCATCTGATGATACTATTCTGGAAAATGTAGATGGTCAGTCAGATATCTCTTGAATACAAATATATTTTTCCTGGTGTTTATGGGGAAGAGTAAAAATACGTGGGCTTCACATTACCCAAGATTTGATCTTCATAGTTAGGAAGGCAGCAGAAGAAGAATCCCAAGCATATTTCCATAATGGCAGTGGTCCAGCCAAAGCCGTAGGCCCAGCTGAACATATTGATTCCTGTCATTTCAATTTCACTGGAGAACTTCACTGGATAAATGACCAGGCCCATGATGGAGAACACAGCTGAAGAAACAGGAGGGAAAAAGTGGATTAAGCTTACACCAATCACACTGCTCACCTCCATAATAGTTGCAGCTAAATCCACCCATGTTTCAGAGGATTTGGAAATTGATCCACTGCCATGGCTGATTTTATGTTATTTTTCATTGAGAGTTCAAATGCATACTGACAGAAAACTGAGCATAGAAGCAGATAAGGAAAATACCAGTTCTAGTATATCTCCATGAGCTAAACTTTGCTTCATGTATTGTCTTACCAGCAACAAAAAGCAAGCCTCCAATCCCTCTTATGAAGTTGAACCGAAGAGTATCAATGGCAAATGCTATGATGGCCAGAGCAAAACAGATGACAAGGAGAATGAAGCCAACAAGGTATGTGGCAGCTGCAGCTCTTCCCCAAGCTGAAATCAAAAGGAAAGCATATTAGAATGAAAAAAAAGATGTGTTTTTCTCTGGCTTATAATGAAATGCTAATTTTAAACAAACACAAAAAGGAAGTCCCAAGAGAAAAAGCATGGAAACTTTCTTTCCTCTTGGAGATGAACATTTTAGACCCAACAGAAATCATTCAAAAAGCACAAAGTCTATAAGCACACCATCTTTGACCACTCCTACAGAAAGAAATGGGGCTTGTATATACGCTTCCTATTAAGGTTTAACCATTAAGAATTGAGCAAAAACTGACTGAGAGATTAAATAGTGGACACTCCAAGAATAAATATCATTACCTCAGCAGATGCCGTAAAACCAGCAGCATTCTGCACGAACCAGGAGAGTTAGACCATCCCGGAAATTAATTACGCTCTTCCTTAAAAAATAAATACAAGCACTATCACTTTGGCACGCAAATCTAAAAGTATGGCAATACACCGTAAATATCAAGATTCAGAAATTTCTGCCTTTTTATCCCTCATGTAACTCTGAGAACCTAAGGATTTTGAGTCTGTTTTGTAGAAAACTTCAACCTCTCCTTTTGTTCCAACATTAGAAATGTTCTATTTTGAAAAACCTGTTCAGGATAGAAATAACTTCATTTTCAACTTACATATATTTATGTTACAACATGTCCGAGCTAAGCACATGGCTCTGGAATAACAACTGAAAAAAATATTATTTATTCAATATTTTACATCTTGAGGGGTGACGACTGCTCAAAAAGATCCAAGTGCCTCTTAATTGTACCAAGCCTACTTTGACACTTCTAAAATTGTGTGTGTAAATAGAATAAGCAGTTAAATTCTGCTGGGCATTTATGGACTTCACCCCTCACCTACACTATGTGTTTGCAAGGTATTTGCTTCTAATCAAATGCATATAACATTAAGGCTGTAAAATTACCACAGCCCAAACAAACCTGGTGATTGTTATAACTCAAATGTGGTGTTCATTCTTCACTAAAGATTAGTTATGAAACCAAGGTCCTTGAAATTTCTAGTATTCAAAAACCTACTAAGCTGACTGCTTCAATCAGAAAACTGCACCGAATGTGCCAAACACTGCCAGTTCGCATTCTCAATACATACTCCATCAGTGCTGTTCATACTTCTGACATTAGAAGTACTGATCAGCAGCTTGACCAGCACCATTAGGCTGACAATAAAACAATAGTTTCGATTTATTCAACTTTCTAAAGCACCTATCTTCTTTGAATCACAGAATATATCATGTTGGAAGGGACCCACAGGGACCATTAAGTCCAACCCACAATCACTCAGAATTTCTTGAAAAAAGTAACACCTAATTTGTTTTATCTTTTGCATGAGAATTCATGGTCTTCGTTCCCTAGCATACCTTGCAAAAGCTTTCTTTGCACTATGGAAGAGTGAGCTATCCTGAATTTCTGCCATCTAAAGATTTCAAGAATAATCAGGTAGGAGTACACAAAAAATACATGTTAACATCAACTTGCTGAAGTGGAATGAAGAATCTTGTTTTGAGCGTTATTTGTTCTTTTCCCTACGTTCTCTTTGACTGCTTGATGGCTGAAAGATTTGCAGTTATGGAGCCGTTGGCCATTCCATCTGATCTTTGGTCCAGGGGAGCTTGGAAAAGCTTTAAAACCAACAGCTTTAAAGCCAAAAACTGTTGAAGGAACAGAAAGCTTGGTGTCTTTTATGTGAAATGTGGCTGCTTGTTTATGCTGCAATAGAACCTCTTACTACATCAGTAATATTTCAGGTTAAATCATTTGCTAATTACATAATAAATAGCCTTCCCTTTGCTTGTAATTCAACTTGTACTACACAAGGAGCAAAGGAAATGTCACTGATGACACTCAGGACTGAAGCAGAAGCCAATACTTTACAGTGCATTATCCTCAGTAATAGCAACCGCATTGGTCATAAGTAGTAAATGGTTGTGGTGCAACTTCTCCCACACAAAAGATTGTCTCCAGTCCAGCAGAGCTTCCCTTGCAGTCTTGTACCAAGAATTTTCCTCAGGTAGGCCTAAGGAGGTCATAGAATCATAGAGTACAGGTTTGTTGGGAGTTGAAAGAGACCCAAAGGGATCGCCATGTCCAACCCCTGGCTCCACACAGCACCACCCAAAATCCAAACCCCATATCTGAGAGCACTGTTCAAATGCTTCTCAAACTCTGGTAGCTTGGGGCCCTGACCACTGCCCTGGGCAGCCTGTTCCATGCCCACCACCCTCTAGCGAAGAACCTTTTCCTAACACCCTGGCCATCCCTTGACACAGCTCCAGTAAGACAGGGGACCTTGGCTGCACTTCACATCATATCTTGCAGACCTTTCACTTTCTTCATAGCCCTCCTTTGGATGCTCTCTAATATTTTTACGTCTTTCATGTATGGTGGCACCAAAGCCAGTGCTGGAGGTGAGGTCAGACAGCATAGAGCTGAGTGGGACAACCACTTACCTCACCTGGCTGGTAGTGCTGATGCCACCCCAGCCCTTTTGGTTAAAGAATTTCCATCTTTACTTTTGTTTCCACTGACCCATCAAAACCAATCTATCTTTCTGTTGACTTTTTGACATTCTTTTCTGCTCTATGACTTCTGCTCCCTTCTAGTCACTGCACTACATTTTCTGTTTTATGTTATGTCTCTTTTCTTCCTTATGCCAAAGGGTTTCCATTTGCTTTGGAAGACCTGTCAACTGTATTATTCTTCTTGTACACAGGCAGCTGCCTGAGAAAAAATGAAGAGATAGCAAAGCTGTGACTGTATCTTAGTACCTAGCTTGGTGTTTTAGCTCGAACTCTTTTCTTGGGGAGTTTAGAGAAGGCACAGAGGTATAGCACACAGCTTGGAAAAGCAAGGTCTAGCTTGGAAGAGGAGCACCTCAGCTGACCTACCAAAGCCTTGCCTGAGGAGCTGCTGACAGTTACCATCCAGCAGCTGGCAGCATTCACCAGGCTAAGGGCTCAGAGGGGACCTGATGGCCGCAGCAAAGTGTGGTGGTACCGTGCCCATGCTGTCATCTCACTCCTCCTTCAGCCTTGCCCAGGTGTTTTTCCTGAAGTAGTATTACAAGCGCTGTGACTTTATGCAAGCAGATTGGGTGCATGCCCAGCCTGCAGGGCACTGGATGTATCGCAAGAAGAGACTTGTTCTCTACAGGAATCCTACATCTTTAGGACTCACTTCTTAATCATGTAACAGCCAATTTCATGACATTTTTAAAAAGAAAAAAAAATGTAACTCAGAGTTGGAAGAAAACCAGTATACAGCTCCTGTAAGGCAATAAACTTCCATAGGAGAGCCACTGTAATGGGTTGTGTTTGTTTTTTTTTGAGGAACCCGACTTTGTCTGGTCTTTTTAAGCAGTACTTTTTAGTAGTCTGAGACCACAGTATGCAAACACCTTACTTCCCTGAGGTAAAAGGTAGCAAAACTTTATGTGGGTACAATTGCAACTATTTTTGTTTCTGAAGTATTTATTTTTCCTTGTGTCAGACAGAACTAGAGTACCTTAGTGTCTTTACCAATATGACTAGTAATTACAGTTCCTCAGAAATGCCAGAATTAGAAGAATGTCATTGATCAGAAAAAACTGATGGAGAATGTGCAATTCCAGCCATTACAACCACAAAATGTCTTCTGCATCTCCTGAGCAATCTCAAAGCCTTAGCACAAGAATAGAATCCTTGTGATGCTGAGCAGCAGCACCCTCCCCAAGGTTTCTCCCCGGGCTGCAAAATACTTTGTTCAGAACAAGCATTTTTATTAGGAATCACTTTTGAATGCTTTTAGGAAATGATTTAATTGCAACCAAACAGCTAAGCTGGTCCCAAATATTGTCTTATTTTTCTTTAACATAAAGCAAAAGTTAAAGCATAAATAATTTTTATAACTGCAAATCTTTTTTCATGAAAATAAGAAATCCAGATCATGGAATTATCATGGATGCAATGTCAACTTAACGAACACTTGACTCTAGAGAGAGAGAAGTTGAAAGCTGAAAGTCCCCCTGTCATAAAATCAGAAATAGAGACAGAAGGAACAACAGGTTAAATGACATCAAGCTAGATCACTGAACATATTCAGGAACTTGTGGGAACTGTTTTCTTATGTCCTCCAACTGGAAGTGATGATTTAGCAGTTTAATAGTTAAAATGTGTTAGTTAGAAAAGAAATGTGTATTTATGCAAGAGTCCTGGAAAACCTTAAGGATACTGCAATGCTTGCATTTTCATCCTACTTCACCCTTTTTGCCTCCTCTGTCAGCTGAAAAAATGCAAATGAACACTGTGAGAGAATTTGTGGGAGGTAATACAGCATCCTTTCTTCAGCTCCTTTTAGCTGGCAATTTTCTGAGCAATTCTGTCTTACAGTAAAGGCCTTACAACAAGACCATGCAATCTAACACAGGGAAAACAGCCACCCATTTTCATGCCCATCTAAAGCAGAGGAAAAAGTGTTTCTGTGTACAGTGTCTTGTGCATGAGTCAGTAATGACTTCTGAAAGTCCAAACAACCCACCATGAATGAACCATATGTGACTACTGCAAAATGAAAATAAGTGCCCTCCATCTAATACTCATTGCTGTGTGAGGAGAATCTCAGCTAATTTAGAGAACAGAAGGAGTCCACTCATGCCCAAGCAGATCTTGCTGTAGCTTATGAGCAAGATAATTAGCTGAGACTGTTTAATAATAACACAGCTTTATTACAGTGCTATCAAAGCTAAGTTAGTTCAGAAGCAGCATGACTTCCTCTTGTATCCTTCCATCTAAACATATTTTGAATATCCTCTTGTTGACTGCAACCATATGGAAGCTGGTTGACTATGAGAAATCCAAGACTAAGAGTGTCTCCAATTTCCTGTCTTCCTGATTTCACACTCGTGCATTTTCCCAAAGTGCAAACACTGCTCATGGTTTACACATAAGGAAGCAAACTTCCTTGCTCAGCAGTAAGCCAAGTCAAAACTTAGGACCACTACTTCTGCTGTTCTTAGCTTGCCATGTGTTTTATGCTCCCAGCAGTGCCTTAAAAATAACATGTGAAGCCTACTTCTCTCATGATAACAACAAATTTCTCTAATTTCATTGTATATGCCATGTATACTCAAGAATGTGAGAAAACATTTACGATGTTGTTCTCACGTCTTTCTTGATGTGGTACCCCCAAGTGACACAAACTACTGAGTGTCTCTGAGTTCATATTTTCTGAAAGGAACCTCGAAACTTCAGGAGTACTTCTAGTCAAATCAGTAAGAATATGTTTATTCAAATTTTCCTCCTAGCTTGAATCTAAATACACAAATAGCACTAGAAAGAAAATCAGTTTGTTGTCAGCTTGCAGAGATCAACAAATTACTGACACATTCTTGCCAGCTGATCATGTTATCACATCAGCCTCTGCAGTGAATTGTGCAGCAATTTTAGGGATGACAGTTTCAATGCAAAGCAGAGAAAAAAGCAAGATTGCCTTGAAAACAACAACATTTAGTTTGTTATCCCTCACAGGACCAGGAGAGAGAAACACAAATCCTACTGTTCTAGCTCCAGTCTTACATAGCAATTCTTACAAGAACTAAAATCTGCCATGCCGGTGATTCATCTCTATGTTGTACGTAATGAGAATGTTTCTAGACTGAGTTTGTAGAGCTCAACCTGTTTTATGACTGTCTGATTAAAGGGAAAGAGTATTATTTTGAAAACAAAGCTGAACTCACTCGGATTTCTCAACCTGACGTTTTTCATCAGGGTGTGGCGAACTCTGGATTCCTTGATTTGTTTCCATTGAAATGATAAATTAAACTGAAAGCATTCTCCTAGTTTATACCTCCTTTTTTTCCATCTGACCCATCAAAGTCATTAATCCAGTTTATCAGCAGAAGGCTTAAGAGCTGTTGTTGTATATATAAGCCACTGCCATACAGGACTCCAAGTTAAGTGGCATAGTCAGAATTTCCTTTTAAAACTGCAGGCACAAAATCGTGTCTTCTGATAGTTATAATCAGGTAACCTGTAATAATCAAACTATAAGAAAATCTGATGCTCTCTTTGAAAACGTTCTGCAAGCATCTGCTGATAACATGAGTTGATTATGAAATACTAGACTGTGTGTGTTTGTGTGTACAGCTAAAACCCAATCAAAAAGTTTTGAAAGTAGCTTCTCATAAATAAACAATATATGCAGACTGAAAGCTACTGACTGAATATAACTTAAAATAAAAGATATAAAAATGAAGAAAATAACATATTAGCCAAGGATAATTTACAAACAGAATAAAATGGGGAAAAAAAAAATCAAAGGCATGATTGGATGTGTATTATTCTCTGAGTTTCTATCCTCTGGTGCTCTTCATTGCATCTGAACTGTTCTTAAACAACTGATTTTTGTGTATCTTTCCCTTGGCAGGCCAGTACTGGTTGTTCTTCTCTGTTCTTTTGTGTGTGTGTGTTAAGCCTGAAGTAGAATACAAAATATGCAGTTCTTTTTGATACCCTTTTTAGTGACTCTGCTCTTTCCCTCAGCATTACTTCAGAATTTATTGGCAGTCAATACGGATTTCTCATTTAATAACAGAATATTATCTTATGATACGCAAGCCATTTTTATGTGGGGGGGAACCATGTAAACCTTTGAGCTTGCCGTTACCTGAGAGTCAACCACTGTGGCAGAGAATGACCTACTTAGATTCATACTGCATAATTCCATTGCTAAAGTTTTTCAGTGGTTAGTAGCAGGTCCCATCATACAAATGGGAAAGAATCAGGTCTTCCAATTATCATATAATAACATCTTTAAATGAAAACAGTAAGGTAAAGAACCTTCATGCACAGACCACATATCAGTAAAACACAATATATATTAGCAGAAGGCAGTATCTTAACTATAGCTTAGGGCTAAGGTAACATTTCAGTTCAGCTTGGTGAACTTTAACTCATTTAAAGCAAATAACTATTAACTTCCAACCACTGACTTCAGTAATGAACATATAGAGGCAAGACCTGAGTTCAAGGCTTTATGTACTTCTGAAAACCTCTTCTCTTACTGAGGAAAGCAATCCAGTTTAGGAGCTATCCTGACTTGGATTTTGAGGTGGGGAGTAGTTAGGCTTGAGGGAGTGGCTCAAATTCATCTCCTCATAAGCCCAGACATGTACAAGCTTGACTTCGATGCTGGCTTCTGCAAATCCTGTATTAATGAGGGCTTCTCCTCAGTGCTTACTTAGCGCTAGGGAGGCAGAAGAGGCAGAAGGTGTAGCACTGTCATCAAAGGAATCACCGAGTGAGTAAGTTAGCTATTAAATTAATATGCACATAGTGTCTCAAAATTAAAGGTTAGACCAGGGGAGAGTCAGGGAATACCCCTAGCTCACATTATCTTCAGAAGCAGTTGCATATGCTACGAATATTTTGGGATCTCAGTTTAATTTTATACTGTTTAATACTACGATGGGTTTCCTCTTACTTTTCCTACTTCTTTTAAACTAAAATAGGATGACTTAAACTTGAATGTGTATATGGGGGTGGGCAAGGTCAAATAAATGATACAGGCAGGGTATTGATAAATCAGTACATATGCATAGTAGCAAGATAAATCTGCTTCCTAACTACTCTTGAGCTATAATATGGTTAAAAGATATGTGAGTTAAACATAATAAATTTCTGTGACAACATAGGCTATGAACTAGAACCTGGAATTGAAAAAGCAGGGCAGAATCTTTCCAAAAAGCTCCTTTTAAGTTTGATTGTCCCAGGGCTTTTTGAGGCTGAAAAACATTGAATTTGTATCTCATTTCTATATGCACCAAGTATTGTTCTTCTTACGCTTAACCCCCATTTTTCATTGGACATGGTCAGAGACATCTGACAAAGACATAGACATCCTCACTCCACAATTTTTGACCGATGAGAGAGATCTTGTATTAGCGCTTAACAAAGAAGAAATGTGGCATTAAAACATTTTCTGACTGAACAAGTTCAAAGTTGCTTAGAACAATACAAGTTGTCAGTGAGAAATGAAAATGTAAAAATAACAGTATTTAGAGAGGTTTGTTTCTTTTCCTGAGTAATTGCTTAAGTAATCTGGCTCTTTAATCCTACAGTAGAATTCATATTCAGCCTTGCAGCTCTTATCACCATTCAGACTACCGAGAGTACTTTAGCTTTGTTATATCAGATTACCTCAATAAGCTAAAGGAAGATATGTGCTGAAGAGAAATAAGAATATAGCCACAATTTTCAGCAGATTCTTTCTCTGAGTGAGTGAATGGCATGCATTCAATGACTTCAATCCTGACTACTCAAAACACTGAGGATTTTTGCAAAGTCCTCAACACCAGCAGTTCAGCTCCTCATGGGGAGATAAGAACTCTCCACACAACTGATATTTTCCTACCCAATTTAACTGTAATTGTTAAAGTGCAGGCTGGATGATAAACAGTGGGATGCCATCTGCAATTGCGTTCTGTAGAGTTAATTGCTGAAGAGTATAAGTACTATTTAAAATGAGTCTGATTAAATGAATTTGCCACTAAATATATAAAAGAACAAACCCTAAAATTACAGGGGAAAATATATTTGCAATTGCAGTTAAGGAATGAAAATAGTCATGCTAATTAAATGCTCTGGGGTTGATTCCCTTCTTTATACCTCTACAGTAACAATGGAGTCTCTCCTACGAACTGAGGAAAAATCAAACATTTTCTTTTGTTCTTCTGTCAGAGTCCCTTAAATACATTGCTGTTTAACACATTTAATTCAGGTTGTGTTTTCTAGCATTCTAAGTTTTGAATAACTATTGAATATTATGAGTTGTTAAGTAACCAATCTTGTCATCGCCTTTTTCACTGGTTAGTCCAAAGTAATTTGTAGGAGATTGGTGACTTAGGAAGTGATGTGCTACCCTTCACACTGTCAGTAAAATTACTCACTATCAGTGTATATAAATATAAGTGTTTCACACTCATGTGAAGTAGGAACAGCAAAAATTTTTGTTTTCATTTTCCCCTGTACCAAAAGGGTGAAGACTTTACCCTGTAAATCAGATAAATGCAGATAGCTGCAGCTCTCTCATGGTCTTTTTTGGACTGATCAGAAACCTCCCCAGCCTTTGTTTCCCATATTTAGGGGCATGTTGACAAATCTATCAGAACATCACTATAATCTAGAAGAGTTTAAGCGCAGAACTTTGGTTTCAGGGAAAGTTTGCAACAATGGCCCTTTGACTTGAGACAGGCCCTGCTTCAAAGCACAATTATATGCTTGCTTCACTCCTCTTCTACGTGCATACACCCCTGTATGCCAAGCAACAATCGGGACAGCCAGCTTCTCCTCTCAGATCCTGTTAGGGTGGGCTGTGTCTCAGTCCAGCTCTCTGGAAATGTCTCTACCGTTCTCCTCAGGGTACCTGCTTGAGCCTGAGCCAAGCAAGGGCTTCCCTGTGCCTGGCTGTCAGCCCTGCTAGGCACGTGGGAGAAAGCAAAATAATTTTATGTAGGCAGTGCAACAGCAGGGAAACTTCTGTCTGGTCTGTCCTGTGCCCTAGGTGTGATGAGTCACTGGATGAAGAAGGTAATTTCCCAGAAGGAGATGTGGGGCCAGACCATGTACCTCACCGCTGTATCATTAGCTAGGGGGAGGTGGCAAGTAATTTCCACTCATGCATGCTGCCTCTGGAATACTAAATGGGGTTTCAGTGTGACAAAAGCTTCTCTGGATCCAAGAGGTTGATAAGGCAAAACAGACAAGAAAATCTACTTATCAGTATGGTCCTTGTGAAATTACAGTAGAATATTTATTTCTTTGAGTGAAAAAAGGGAATGCCTTTTGCAACATTCCCTATCTTCACTTACACTGTAGACATAATCATCTGTTGCCATATTTGAACGAATGTTTTTCTATTATTATACTATGCTAGACATCCGATCTTGCAGTATTGCACTAACATTCATAGTCCAAAATAATATTGGAGTGAGATAGAACATTGTTAATCACTATCTAGGAAAACAAGGCGAAGAAATGTGTCCTCTCCAGATGGGAAAATCATTCAACCTTCTCCTACTCTCCACAGGCAATAAACTCCAAACATTGTACGAAAAGGTTGGGTTTGGATACTATAATGTGAAAATGATTGATGATCTGGATTTCATTTGTCACGCAAAAATGCTTTTTCCTAACATTTTTCCAAGACTTCTATTTGCACCATCCAAATGAGTCGACTACTTTAGAGGCCTGAGCTTGCAGTTACTTTGAGGGCAGGATCTGCACACACAAGGGCTGCAGGGACAAGTAAAACGTGAGATGAGACAAATACCGCTAAGTTTTTCATCTTATTGTGCATCATACTGAGATTAATAAAATCAGTTATTCCTCTCAACCAAGAACACACATGTTTAAACATCTTCAGAGCCTGCAGTGGAATAAATTACACATTGAAAAACGGTCTCAGGTCTGAGACACGCCTTGAACAAGAGAGGGATGTAGCCAAAAAATCAAGAAAAACAAAGGAGTGCCATGGCAGCTTCATGAAGGGATTTAACTTCTGCACTTTGCAAGCTCAGCCATGTCCCAAATACTTACATTTCATATTATGCCTGTTACCAATCCACAAAGTCTTTGTCTTTATAACAGTCTAGTGCACAGAAGCTTAATGCACCAATGAAGCAGTTACTCTAGCTTTCCAAAAAAGCACCATTGTGTAGGCCTCTTGTCTTCCCTGTGACATTCTGAATTCTGTCAGCTTGAACAATTCAGGAGATTCCAAATGTTCCTGATGGTGCCACTGAAGTGACAATGAAACATTCAGCTTCCTTTCCTTCAAACATGACCAACCTCAAGAATATTCAATATTACTTTTTTTTGGTCTAAGGTAAACAGCAGAGATGCAGGGGTATTATAGACATTGTAGGTGGAAAAATTGATCTGAATTTGCACACTATATTGAACGATTTGCAAGACCTTTATGATTAGATCTAATTTTAATGAGATGAAGATGTCTGTGGTGGATTAAGATATCTTACTATCCAAGCCATGTTGGGCATATTCACTAACAGTCGCTGTTGTAGACATGCATATTACGTATGTCAGTGAAACTAGCCCCACAGTAAGACTGAATGTCAGAACCTACCCAGCTTTGGAAGCTGAAAATAAAGCCCAGAGGAAAGCAAACAGGAACTGTGAGATAGAGGGAGGAATGAAAGTATTAATCTCTAGAAAATGTAAAATACTCTTGTCCTTGCTATTTACATCATGTCTTTTGTCTCCATGCTCAGGAAGGCGTGTAATTACACTTTGTTTATCAAGCATGGTGTTTAGCTTGGCACAAAAGAAAGATAAATATCCACAGAACATGACACTGAATGCTTGTTTTCTGTGACCTTGTGGATAAATGGAACCTATTAGAAACTTATGTTCTAGCAGCAGGGCATACAAAATCAGTCTTAATGCAAAACAAGTGAGATGTATGCTTACAAAGTGTACTTCCAAGCAAGATGCTGTTACATGGTCTGGCCTTTTGAGTGGAATCCAAGATGAGCACCAGGCACTTGCATGCTACATGAGCAATGACAGGGCTCTCAGAAGAGATATCCCAACACCACACCTACTGAGCAAGGACAGAATGATAGGAAGTACAGTGAGCAGAACTGGATCTGAACCTCTGGAGATAAGCTGCCTGAAGGAAATCTGCCTAGAAAGCACCTCCATCTGCTCAGGGCCCAAAGTTGAGACCAGTCCTCAGAGACATGCAACTGGCTATATTTGCTTTTCAATTAAAAAAAAAAGAGAGAAAAGAAACTGCAATCCCTCCTTACTCTTCTGTGTTTCATAAAGGTATCCTGAAGCAGTAAAGAAAATGATGTTTCCAAATGCTACCACACCTGCTAACACACCTGTGTGAGAAGGGAAGGACATGGGTCCTCTCCAGCCTGAGGGCTCAGCCCAGATCTTCTTGTATGAGGTGCTGGTTCCCAGACAATAGGTAGGAAAATCACATAACCAGAAGGATAAAACACAAGGACAACAGCTCTGCAGTACAGTGCCGCAGCACCATGCTTGGATTAGGACAGAGTAGGGACCTGCATTTGCAGGGCTGGAAAAGACAACAACAGTGACTTTTCACCATGGTAGGCAACTTAACAGTCCTCCCACCACTCTGGGGTAACCACACCTGCAACGGCCTAGATTTACATTGGAAGGTCATCATCTTGAAAAGGAAAATTCACTGTCACTTGGTCGACATACATTATTTTTATTTTTATTTTTTACATCAAGCCTTACCTATTGTCCCATTGGCTAAACAACTATCTCAGCCATGTTCTTCTTCTCCACTTGGGATTTTTTTTCCAGGGAGATTTTGAGCATCTGCCTGGGCTTTCTGGGTCTTTAATGAGGTAAAGTGGCAGATGCATGCCCATTGAGAGTGTGCTGCAATCATGCAGCATACAAACAGCATTTCTATTGATTTATTATTATTATTGATTGTCAGATGACTCCTCAGAGCATGTGCTGGAGCATATTCTGGAGAAATGTATGTCCTAAGTCCAGCATGTTAGAAAAATGGGACTTACTGAGGTTGTAATTTGTGGCAACTCCATAGGTGGTGGGATAGTCCAAAATGAGAAGGATGAGCTACCCGGCTTGTCCTTAGATGCTTCCCAGTGGGAAACAGTGCATACAGCTGCAGAATCTAAACATGTAAGAATGAGGCAGAATAAGGAAGGAAGTGAAATGCCAAACAACCATGTAGGACCTGGAAACATCTGTATTATCAAGAGAAGCATAGTGAAACTTCTGAAAATTTTCTGCCTAGCTAAAATGGGCATTCGTGACACAGACAGTGCCAGCTGGACAGCAGGACAAGGACTCATCCTTTGGTGATACTAAGTAAGAAACGTCAGGCCTTGCTCCCTCCCTCCCCCCCACAATTCACAGTATGAACACATATTTGGAGCTGGGCATCACCATCTCCTGCTCTCCAACCAACAAACTGCCTTAATCTCAGCCAAACAGCTGACACAGAAGCACTGAGAGCAGGACTGGGCAAGATGCTTGATGGAGCCAGTTTTATCCTGGAGCCCTATATTCACATAAGCCCGCTACAGTTAACTCTTTACAGCTCAATTTTGGGCACAGGAGGTAAAATTTGAACATATACAATACATTTTTAGAACAATTTTAAAAAGCTGTAATAAATAGCCTCTGAGACTGCATCTACAAGTGGTTTTACATTAATTTTCAGCCAAAGCAGCTGAGATTCTGAGCTTTAGAGAAAATGTTCTCCCTTAAAGTTTGAATTAGTACCAGCATAAATCATAAGCTCAAGTGTTTCTCCTGGCTCAGGCTAACAGTCAATAACTTATTTTAGACTGTGACACGTACCAGATATACAGAAAACAACTAAGAAACAGAGCATAATTAGAATGATCCTTCTCTTGGCTTAGTCTTCCAGACACAGTAGTTTAAAACTTTTCAGTTTGTGTCATCCTGTTTAATAGCACAGTTAGCCAAAGTTCAGTGCAAGTATAAATCTTTTCTTCTCTCAAAGCTTTCTTTCATAATCATGGAAAGGTTCATTCACACGACCCACCTACTAGAGCAACATTCTACAGGCTGACACTCCCTGGGGATATCTTTGTACCATACATTTTTACCTCCCAACTTCTTCCTGACACTCAAGATTGTCTTCCCCCACAACTTGCTGCCTGGACGTTTGTTCAGCAGTAGTTAAGTTCTGGAAAGTTGTGATTAGTGAGGAAAGGTTATTGGCTTCTTCTAAAAGAGGAACAAAGTCTTAAATGCCATAGCAGTTCCTGCACTCATACACTACCATGTGTGTTTATTGTACTACGCAAACCACGATCTAAAGCAGCCAGGTTTCTTTCTGCACAGAGGTGAGGACACGCTGTCTTTGTTCTGTTTCTCAAAAGCATTGGTGTATTTCAGCACTGGTTCCCATCTCCCACAGCTTCTTAAACAAGGTCAGATATTAGGAGAAATGTTTGGGAGAGCTTAGGGGAGATGTGCTTGGAAAGGCGACCCACTGCTTCAGAGACCTCCCCGCCGCCCTTGCCAGTGCTTACCATAACCCATGAGAGACTCGCAGTTCCATTCCCCACCCTGCGAAGGCCTGCTGCAACTCTCCCATAGCGACGCTTGGTGCACATAGGGCAAGGTCTGTGATTCCAGCCAGCCCCTGCCCGCCAGTGCAATGATGCCAAAGATAACGCCAATGCCCAGGAGCAGGGGTAGGATCCATCTGCAGCGAGTGTAGTCAAGGCCGTACTTCACCATCTTGCTGGCAGAACACGGAGAGCTGACTCTGTTACTGACCCAGCCGCACCAAGTAAAGGGTGCTTCTGCAAAACGCCCCGAGTAGGAGCACCCGTACCTGCCAGCCGCCGTGAAGCTGTCTGAAAAAAAGCTTTTTAATCAGGGCAGACACGAGAGGGAGGGAGGTAGGCAGCTCCACCTAAATTCAAATGAGTAAGAGCCACTGCAGAGCAATAACCAGTTGGGCCGGGGGAAGCTGCAAGGCTGGGTTTGTCTGTGGGATCCGCTCTGCTCTGCTGACTCGGTAACAAAGCGGGTGCTGCTCACCCTTGGTGTTTAACACTTTCCTTCCTGTCTCTCCCTAGCGAAAGGAGTATCTCATAGCTGAGCTCCTGAATCAGGGCAGCTGAATGCAGGAACCTAGCCAACTGTTTGCATTGGAGGGCAGTGGCTTCTTCTGGAACTTGCCATATACAGGTTGAAAGCTGCCTTTCTTGGTTTCTATTTAAAAATGAATGATAGATATCTTTGACAATCAATTAAAAAAAATCCTCTGGCTTCTATTAAATAGAAACAAGAAAGAGCTTTTAAGTGTCCTCTCTATCCTTTATGGACATAGCTGCAGGAGGGAAAACACCATGGGAATTAATCATGAAGAATATAGTACAGTAAGGGTATAGCCATTGTGGGAGAATGAATCTGAGGCTTTGGTTTGACTGTGCTTGGGAAGTCTGCACGTGGATCCATCCATGCACATGCTGCTCAGGGCCTGCCTGAGCCTGCCTGTGATGTGCTGGAAGTGCAACACAGAGATGAACCACAGTCTCCCTGCGACCTGCTCCAGGTTTGTCTGTCAGGCAGCTCACAAGCAATACAGCCCACAGAGCTCTCCCTTTGAACTAATATGTGCCTCAGCCCAGTATTTTGGTTGGCCGTACATCTGAAAGCGGCTGCACTACTTGCAGATTGAAGCTGTTTTCCGTGAAACATGGTGAAGCACAGAGAATGCGAAGTGTCCTTTGCTCCCCTTGTGGATTTTGTCAGCCAGGTCTGCATCCAAGCCCAGACCTGATGCACTCATGAAGATTTGTAATTATACTGCAACTTTCTTGATGAAATGTGACATCAATGCTAAATCACAAATTTCACATCATTTTGCTGAATTAATATTCATAAATTAGTAATGAACTAATATGAAGTAAATTCATAACTTACACTGAATTAATGCACTGTACAAGAGGGCGCACAAAAAGGTCTTGAGCTTGCATAGACCCAAACTGCAACATCCACACCAGTGAACTGCAGCACAGTGGAGAAGCATCAGCTCCATCATGAAAGCAATTTGAATGTGTCAGTGTGACACCATGTCTTATCTAGAAGTGGAGATGTCTGATTAGCCTGGTGGTAGATCAGCAGTGGTGCAGCTACTTTGCCCCTCTTTCTCCAACTGGCGCAGATCTGGCTAGCTGAGGCCTTCTGGCACTGGCTTCCTGCAGTAAAGTAATGGACCGTGTTCTTGAGGTTGTGAGGAGTCCGTAAAGGGGGTTTGACAGGTCTCTGTTAGAGCAGGAGATGTCTCTACAGACTTGACATTTGAATTTAAGTGTCACTTAAAGCAAAAGCCAACTATCATGACATCTCAGCTGATGTTTTGGGAAAGAAAGAAAGGACAATCTCAAGAAAAATGAAACTTTTTTTATAATGGACACTTTAGGAAGCCCTTGAGGGCTGTGTTTTTACAAGCCACAAATTCAGTTATCTTTAATCTAAACATAATGCTTAAAAGGTTAATTATCAGTTCTAACATGCTACAATACATCTGTTTTTGTGCACAGAATTTTTATATATACGTTAAAACAGCTACTATTTGAAGCTCAGCCATAGTGCAACATGCTGGTACCTGCAACCTGTCCACATCTGTTTAAACATTCCTTCTGTTACCACAGCTGAAGTAAAAACGGTCGCAAAATCTCCAGAAGAGACAACAAAGATTTGGATTTGGATGATAGGTGGTTTCTGTATGATGACTTCAAAAGCACTCATGCATGTGGCAGTAGACTGCTCAGCTGTCTGTATCTTGTCTCTTGTCAAGTCTCAATCTTTCAAGAATAGTATCAATTTTCTATAAACTTGGCCTTTTTTTCTCAGATAAAGCAACACTGCAAAATAAAATGATTTTCCCTTATTTATTGTGTGCTCAGCCATCTTTTAGGTAGCTGTTTATGACTGAAGGATTTGTCATCACTTTGTCATAACGCACCTTTGTATGAAGGCATATTGTCAGAAAAGTTAGCATTTGCAGGATGATACCACAAAACACATTAATCATATTATTATGAAAGAAAGATGAGCAGCGTTCAGTCTCAGAGGGTGTTCCCATGCCCTGCCCATCTTTGTCATCCTTACGTATCTTAAAATGACAAGCAATGCTCACGTTCAGTACAAGAGTAATTTGTGACATGTGGGACAAACGAGATTAAGATGTATTCAAAGCTGGCAAAATGACGTATCACGTGTAATTCTGATATTCCTGTGGCAAACAGGGAAAAACGATTGAAAACTTCTGTTGCACAGTCTGTGATTTGAAGTGATGGCTTGCCCACAACAGCCTTTGTATTTTGCAGTGTATGAGCTGTGTGAAACCACATGGTTCTTCTGTTTTTCGATTGCCTGTAGATAGTCCCTCAGAGAAAACACCAGCGTCATCTATTGAAAATAAAGATGTACTAGCAATGACAAAGTTGTTAGAGTATAGGGTACTTTCTGCACCTCAAAATATTCTTAACAAATTCTCACTGCAATTGAAGTAATCAAGTAAGAAGTAAGATATTGGTAATACAAACAATTTAAAGACATTAAAGCTAAAAATAACAGTATGTCCCTTTCAGCTATGACACAGATGATTTTCTTTGTTGAAGGAGAAGCCAACAAAGGATTGAGCGAACATTTCCATCCATGTTTCATATAAAGTTATCTATATCTATGACTGTGGAATGACATGGACTTATCAGCCCTGGGACATGTTCATGACTTTTGCAGCAAGAGCATTTTCATTCCGTGGCATTCATACTTCCTATGAACAACTCTCCATACCTGTTTCTTTCAAAAGCTTGATGAAATTATTTTATGAGGCATTCCCTCATGTGCTGTCTTATATCTGACAAGTTACCGTGAGCAACTGAAAAAGATTTTCTGCATGAACTATTATAAATCATATGGCAATTGTTGTTATTGTTATTGATCCATTCACAACCCTGGGTCCTTCTTTTCTGATAACATCAATCAGTTGTTACTCTTCAGAGCCAAACACATCTTCCCTTACAAGCACAGTTATTCTTATAAAATCAACTCACAGAGTGATGTAACTTGGCAAAATAATACTTAGGCTAAAGCATTCCTTGTGGTCTTCTTTGTGCATCACCTCTACACCAAAGCAATAGACACAGGCTCTTTTCTCAGTATTACTTATACTTCATCCATGATAAGGACAATCAGAAAAGTACCTTTAGATATGAAAGTGTTCACAGGATAATCCAAAGCAAATTTTCTTTTCATTTTTAGAAGAATACTGAAAACTGTATTTTGAACAGGACTAAACTTTACTTCATTGTAAAATAAGAACACCCACTTTAAAAGTTGAAGACAGCTGAAATCTTGTTGTTTTGAAGGTGCTGCCTAAAGGCTAGCACTAGTACGCAGAACTCAAACCGAAACAAGCAGAGCACTGGGGAAATGATTGAACCCCTAGCAAAGAGAGGTTCAGATCTATTCTCAACTGCCCTTCTTGGGGAAAAGCTGCTAGTTGCTCCTCTCAGATGCTCCCAGGTTTTCACCTCACTAAGCCAAGCCCCTGGTTTTAGGTTTTTCCCATATGCTGGGGATTTCAAAGGACGCTCCTGCAGCAGCTGGACGCAGGGGTTCTGAGGTGACATGGGGGGGTGGCCTTGCAATGGCCAGTACTGGATCTTGCTGCCACACAGCTAGGAAAGCCCCCTCTCACTCCTACAGCAGCACAGGAAAGCTCTTCTTGAGACCTCCTCTGCTTGCTGGCCCTGAGCTTGGAGACAAATCTGCATGAATTTTCTGAAGACCTTTAGCAAGAGCCATCTAGAACTGACATGCTGTCTGACCTCCCAAGCCTGTCCCACACGATGCTTGCTAGGCCTCCCTCAGCAAGACAAATGCACAGAATTAACAGACTTTTTCTTCTCTGAGCAAGGTTATACACACAAAAACACTATGGTAATAGGAGTTTTTAACAGCAGATTTGTGAACATGAGGCTGCACCTATGTTTGTTATTTTTGTTGGTAATTTACAAATGTAAAATCTCTTTGTCTGAGCATGCCTTTTGTTCTCAGTTTTGTTAAATAACTTGCTTTTTTTAGGGAGGGCTTTGTGCAGGAATAAGTCATCTCAGCCCAGAGCAGAGGCCTCCTGGTGACCTCCTTGCATGGAGTGGAGGGACAGTGCTGAGCTCTGCTCTCTGCTGGCAGTAACAGGGCCCAAGGGAATGGCATGGAGCTGTGTCAGGGGAGGGTCACGCTGGATGTTAGGAAAAAGTTCTTCACCAGAAGGTGATGAGCATGGCACAGGCTCCCCAGGGCAGTGGTTTGGGATAGCGATCTCAGATATAGGGTTTAAATTTTGGGTAGTGCTATGTAAAGCCAGGGGTTGGAAGTGGTCCATAAAGGTCCCATCCAACATGGGATATTGTGTGATTCTGAGTTTTCATCCATAGTTACTTCCTACCAATGCTCTGTAGAGGTTAGATGAGCATGGCTTTCCTCCCACATCACCAGTTGTAATCAATGATGCCATGTAAAACAACCACACAGCTACAGTCAGGTCCTAAAGATTTATAACCATGTGTGGAGATCTGCAGATTCTTAGTGTGGCTGTCAGGAGTCAGCTTTTTTACATTAATAATTTTACTTAAGTGATTGCTTTGGGGGACCACAGCTTCCCTGCGGCATACCTAAATAGCTGTCCCAACATAGTAGATCATAACTGTAACTCCTTACAGATCATACAGGTCAGCTGCCTTAGAAGTAAAACCAGCCTCATACAGGTAATTCCCAAACGCCACTCCCTTGCTACTTACATTTCTCTGACAAAGAAATGGCTTCATCTACTGTGCCTTATGGGGCAATAGGGAACAGCACCAGCTATTTCTGTAAGTACTCAGCCCCACAGATAAGACATGCATACCAAACATACTTTGAAGAGTTTCAGCTGTGAATTTCCACTTTGAAATTTTTAGTCAAAAGTGGGGTTTTACTGAAAACAAAATGTTACCTAGAAATGACTTTCATTTTCAAGTACTTGATATGGAGTGTCCTTGGGAAGCAGGCTGAAAAGAAAACTCCAGTCTGCTATCAGCATTTTCATATTTGCACGCTGTCTTTGCTTGTTATAGTTATTTTAATCCGCATGTTCAGCTGCTCCAGGCATGAACAGGCTCAAGCTCTTGGGTTCACAGTTTCCCATGTGAGATCTCATCTTGAACCTGTCTGAGCTCTCTCAGCTGTCTGTGTCTCCGGGAACTCTGATTTCCAATGTACACACCCAATGCTCTGCAATTTTCAATACTTACAAGACATTTCCATATTCTCAAAGAGTGTTATGGAAAATGGTATGCGTTGGCCTCATTGCCATAAATAAATAAAAGGCAACAGTCATACCAATCCTTCTGGTAAATATTATCCAATCCTGAAAAGACATACGCATGAGAAATATTGTCCATGGAGAAGTTAACATTCATTATTTATGTCAGATAATGCATATTTCTTATCATACTTTATCATTTATTTATATTATTTGCATTTATATTATTTATATTATAGAGCCCTAGACACTCCTGCATTTTTTCCACTACAATGTTTATTACAAATTCAGCCTTATGAAATTTAGCTATTGAAAAATAATTGTAAAAAAAGAATCTTTTTATTATTTTGACAATTCCTAAGACATTTAAATATAATTGTATACAAGAAAAATTTGAAGGCATTGTTTTTTTTCCCTGAAATTTCTGGATGTGGAGCTCCATAGCCAGAAGCACCTAGGCACACAGCTTTGGATACCAGCAAATTGCATACAAGTGCTGCTTACTGCACTGCTGCAGACCTGCACAGGGAATGTATTGCTGCACATGCATAGCTAAGTCCATGTGTCCTTGGTCCATCAAATCTACACAAGTGACTGCTGCACCTGTGCTGTGATGCTGGCACATCCCAGGTGAACTGAACCCAGATTTCATTATACCCGCACACGTACTTGTTATAGGAATCTCAGCCAGAAATCCCTGCCTTTGGGAATCATATTTGATTGTGCTTCATTCTAGTTGTATCAGCTTACAGTTTCATTTCAAAATCTACACCAACTCACCCACTGGCACTGAAAATCCCATATTTTCAGATTACCATTCCTTACTGCCAGCAACCTCTACTGCTCTGTGCTGTAGCACGAAGACTCAGCTCTTTTGCCTGTGAACATTCTAAAGCATGGTGGTTTCCACTGATGTACATCTGTGCTTGGTTCATCATTAATTTATAAATGTATCATGTTCTCAGCAACTCTTTTTAATTCTTTTTTTTTTCCCTTCACCCCCCACCCTCCCCTTTTTTTTTTTTTTTTTTTTTTTTTTTTTGTGAGAAGTAAATGCTAGGTGAATATTTCTCAAGAATCCCATCTCATCAAGTAATTGCCTAAAAGATAGCTCACCTGTTATATCAACTCAAAATACAAAATCTCAGTGAGGTGTGGCAGGTGTTTCCCCTATCCATGAGATTTAATTGTTCCCATCAACTCACGGAGTTGAGTTGACCTTCTCTTGCAGCCAATCACATGAACTGTTGAGTGTTCTTCACTCCCCTGAGTAGAGTTGTGTGTGTTGGGCTGGAAGGACAGACTGCAGCCTGAGAGTTAGTGTTTGGGGTGTGTGTGTGTGTTTTTTGTTATTATTATTTTTTTTTTCCCCCCCCACTTTTATAGACTACAGACTAGTAGGTAAGCAAGGGTAAAAGTCTTCTTTGTGTTAAATAATGGGTACTGTATAAGCTAGTTTTTTTACTCTATTTGGAATAATTTGAAGTAGGAAAGCAAGTATTTTGCCAAATTGGGTCTGTAAAACTAAGAGATGTTATAGATTGGAGATGGGAAGTAGCTAGAATCCAAAGTGAGTAGATGTGCTTTAAAATTAAGATATATAAGGAAAAGAGCAGCTAAAGTACTGGGAGGATGGTGAGCCTGTTTTTCTAGAGATGAGAAGCCCCAGGCTGGTTTGATGAACTAGTGGCCAGCACTGGGTTTGCAATCTGTATAAAGACAGACGGAAAGTTCTTTGTGCTCAGTATGTGTAGTACAGAGCTACTTATGCGCCATGCATAATGTGAGGTTAAAAATGAGAAGGTTTTTAGTCACAAGAGAGATGCAGCTTTCCACTAAAGGTGCTATGTGAGTATTTCATCTTTGTCTTCTTACTGACTGTGCTAGATCAATGTACAAAATTATTTGTCAGTTTTGGTTACAAAGGACAAGCTGACCACATGTGGTTTTTATTTTGTTCCCTTTTGCACCATAACATGCTTAAACATTTGGTGTTCCTCCTGAAGCTTTTGGCTTAGCCAAGAGTTCTCTATGCCAGGTGTGTCTGATGAAAGCACACATGCATTTTGCAGAGCATACTCAAGCTTATTTGACTGGAAAATGTTATTGTTGCCTCCTAGATAGATACAGTCTTTCAAAGCCAACGGTTCATATGTTTTGTAGCTCACACTAAGAGAGAAAAAGAATGGCTGTTTTCTTGAGTTCATGAGATGAATTCATGAAATAGATACAACACTGAGTTTTTACACCTGTATATTAAAACAGTTTTAATTAAGCCACAACAGTTGAAAGGAATGTCACATACATTAGTATCACTTTAGTTACATCTAAATTGCACAGCGTGCTGCTTATGCTTCCACCCACTATATTCAGAACCAACTTTATTTTACACTTGTGCTTTTTTTTTAATGCTTAAAAAAAAAAAAAAAATGCAAAAGGCTGAGATTATGCTAAGCCCTATTCCCATATAATTGTCCTTCTCATTAGGGCGTCCATTTCCTTATGTCATTTTCTCCTCAGCTTCAGCTGTGCGAGGACTTTCCAGGCCCGAGATTCTCTTCAGTGTTTTGGATTTACTGGAAAGGTGCTATTATTATTATTTGTAACACAGACATCTATCCAGTATACCCCTCCTGTATTTACAGAAAGAGCAGGGGGAGGGGAGGTTGGAGGAAACAAAAAGACACGTTTCTTACAGGTTGTCTTGTTCAGCAGGAATTGCAAACACTGTTGATTCTATGTGCCATGCATGACTGAGCATTTAACATAGTTCTAAAGCCTGGAGATATTTATGCTCCGTGAAATTATAAAATACAGGCCTGCAGGGGACCTTAAGACATACACACATACAAAATGCGGAGTTATGAAATCAGAAAAATGTTATGAAGTGGAATATTAAACAAAGTATAATACCAAGACATACAGAGCATAGAAAAAGCTTAGTTCTAAACGCCTTAGTTTTACAGGATGCTGATTAGTACTTCATAAGTTCTATTTTGTATGTGTGTATGAATACATATACCCATACATTCTCTTTGAAGTACTGGGGTCACAATAAGGGGAAAGCAGCCTTGTAACATTGCATTTACCTTCCACCGCACCTACAGCCTTCTCAGAAACATATCTCTGCCCACACAGCTGGCAGAGGAACTGCTGCCTTCCCCAGCCTAGGAAAGCCCTGACAGATGACAGATCTCAATTAATTATGCCATAAGCTGCTGCCAGTCCATGGCAGATGCAGCCATGGCTCTGTCTCACTGGAAAATTTACTTGGAGTCACTGGCTCCAAAAAGACAAGCTGGGAGTGCAGCAGGTTACTCCCCAAAACGTGTCTGTATAAAGTTTTCATACAGATATTGCTCGCAGCCTGCTTTTCTATTTATATCAGTTATCTCTAGCGACTCGCAAAGCATTCCCAGGTTTATAAGTCCCCAGGCCCCTCAGTCAATTTTAGAAACTTCTGGAGGTTTTCAACAGCACATGCTAAGATTTCCTTCCAAGCCATGTCTGATAATTAAAATTGCAGTTTTAAAAGGGCAGGCATAAAGAACAGTATATGTTTCTACTGAAAAGTGTTTTTTAAACAAGAATCTCCCAAATACCACGTAATAATGCACACAGTTTAACATCTGAAGATTTATTTGTTCTCTCTGTGACAATGTATATTTAATTACATATATCTTTGTAGTATGTCTTGCAGTGGCCACAAAAACTCCAGTATGTTAGCCACCACTATACACACTGGCTCTATTTAACTGCAACAGATGGTGGAAAAAATAAATTTTATTTTCCCCTCAGTTCATACTTTTAATAGTCAACAATAGTCCAGTAACAGGAACAAGAAGTGATTCTTAGGCAGCATATGACTGTAAAAGACTCAGCAAAGTTCCTTCCTTTGGACCGATTTTTGGCAGAAGAAAAAGCTTTCTTTGGAAGGATTTTATTTTTTCCTAATTCTATTTAAAGCCATTTTGTCACAGGTGAAAAAAATAAAATAACTTGCAGGTCCCCCCTGTGGGTTGTTTAAAATCTCTCCTCCTTTCCAGCTTGAAAAGCTACATCTTTATTTGTAAGGATATATTTGAATAAAATAAGGATGACTCAGTTGGGAGGGAAAGGAGTAAGTAAACCACCAAAACAGAACTGACATGAGAATATGTAAATAATACTTTAGGTAAAAGTTATTTGCTTACGGATGCCAATGTTTTTTAATTTATTTTTTTTAACCAGTGCTTGTAAGAAATATACTGAAAAAATAAGGTAAGGTTTTGAGTTGTTTTTTTTTTTTTTTTCAGTCTCTCATAATTGCACCAACATTTGCAGCAAAGGTGCTCTTCTATTGCTTTGACAGTTGATTGCTGTTGGATTTAATTTTTCAATTTAAGTATGGTGCTCTATCTGGGGAGGAGTAGTAGTATGTCGGCTTGATGTTTCCCAGGACTTCATCTTCCCAGTTGGGGAGGCAGCAGAAGAAGAAAGCACAACCTATCACAACAACAGTGCTGGCCCAACCAAAACCGTAGGCCCAGCTGAACATATTAGCTCCCATCAGTGGAATTTCTTCTGTGAATTTCACTGGATAGATGACCAGCCCTATGATTTGGAATGCAGCTAAAGAAAGAAAGCAAAGAATGCCAAGAGTAAATGACAGTGAATGCTGTTGTTACGTTCCCCACTAAAAAAAGATATCTTGAGATAACTGCATTGCCCCCTCACATACGTAAGGATTAGCTCCGGTCTCATTCTTGCAGCAGTGCATGATTCCTGGTCTGGGCAGGTCCCAGCTGCCTAGTGGCAGCTGCAGCTGGCACTGCTGCCTCACTGAGGTACTCACGTGTGCCCAGAACAGCCCTATCCCACAGCCAGGTGTCTGTCCTGATGGGGCAGTCACCTCCTGCTTCTACCATACCCACAGCTCCTCCCTCCCTTGGGAAAATGGAAGGCCTGGGGCTGCCGGCTTCGAAGCCTTAATATGTGACTTGCAGGGTCAAAGTTGTTGGTTGCCCCCATGCACTGTTTTTGGGAACTCGTTGATTACACTCAGGGCACAGGTTAAATATCTCATTTTCCATGAAAATGAGTCATAAACCAAAGACAGATTATTTCACAAGGAAGGCTCCATCTAGCATGTTTTTCTGCTCATGCCTGTTTTACATCTAATGCAACCTTATCTTTGCACCCAGCCTTACCAACAACAAATAGCAAGCCTCCAATTCCTCTCACAAAGTTGAAGCGCAGTATTTCAATTGAGAATGCGATGACTGCGAGGGCAAAACAGATGACCAGGATCACAAAGCCAACGAGGTATGTAGCAGCTGCTGCTCTCCCCCATCCTTGAAAAGAAAAGAAGAAAGGTGTCACAGGCAGCAGTGCACTCAGCTGTAGGTCACTGCGGGTCTTCTGTTCCTTTTAGTCATTCTTTGTTGAAATGCTTTACTGTAAAATGCATACTTTATGTCAAAGCAACATTGAATGTCTCCAAAGTGCACAGCTGCAGAGAGACATGATCATCAGAGAAGCAGCATTGAACACTCTGCCTGCTAATTTGTCCTGCTGAAAAGAGAGACATAGCATAGCGTGGTAGTGGCAATAACACCTCCAAACTCAGTATGTGTGGGAGATCTATAGATCTCTGAGCAGAAAGTGCACACAACCTGTCAGAATGTGCTTTATCATCATCACTCCATTTTGACATGCAAATTTAGAAAACCACTTCCATGCACAGGAAAGTATGAGAGCAGATGATAGTACAACAGTAGAGAGAATTGCTGGGAAACAATAATGTTGTCACCATACAGCTTCCTGTCTGCTTGCTTATGACAAGAACACTGTATGTGAATTAACATTAGCATGACCAAAAACAGACGTGGAGTAGTTGAGCTGAGACACGACAACAAGGAGAATGCTCTTGAAGATAAATATCTATTCACAGCCAAAACGACTTAGTAATAGGTAAAATATCATGGGTGGAGAGGTAGTGCAGTCAGAGGTACAGTGAAAGAGTCCTCTGAATCATTACTTTGAGATTTGGTGGGGCTGAGCACTGCACAGAGTCCTTGGGAAACAGCCAGAGATTTAAATTTCACAGTGATGCAGGCTTGTGAAAGGTTCCCACTGTGGCAGAGCTCATTTTCTTTAAAAATGTGCCAGGAGTTTGAGTGTGAATGCCAAAATACACAGGTGTTTCCTGCCCTAGAGGCAGGACACCTGCCCACAGGGGTAATCATATCCACCTCAGTCCTTGGGTTCCACTGAGCTGTCACCACAGCTCCCTTTCCAAGTCCACATAACATAGGTTCTGACTTCCACACATTCAGACATAGGTAGGGTCAGATCCTGAAATCCCTTTAACATAGGAATAAAGGGAACAGTGAGATTTAGGCCAGAGTATTTTACAAAAAAATCTCCCTTTCATCAGAGTTGTCTGTTCCGGTATGACTGAAATGGTTCTGGAGAAACATTGTTTTTCACATAACCTCTGTAATTTAAGTCATTTCCCTGAAAAAGATTAAATAAAAAAAAAGAGAGAACTTTTTCCTGAAGAGCTGAAGTCCTTCGCCTTAGCCCAATCCAATTAGCCCACTTGATCTGCTGTTACATAAAAAAAAATAGTAATTTAAGGCAGAGAATACAGTAAAACTATCACAGATACCTCTATTCCATACAGCAATTTCCTATTTGAAAGCAAAGCATTATTTTACAGCTGTTTTCATGAGACCAGTCTAATTTTTTTCTCTTGCCCCCCCATTCAAAAATCAGAAGTGAAACACAGCCGCTCCCTACCAGAGAGTTTTCAGCCTCAAACCCTCAGCCGCCACCTCCTCCTGAATGAAGTCAAGCTGGAATGGAAAGGGTAAACAAAAGGCTTTTCTTGGAGCTACTTAAGACAGTAAAATCTTTTCAAACCAGTTCTTGCCAGCCTCCTGCAGCCAGTCCTGCGTGTTTTGTCTCCATTCCCCAGGAGAGTGCCGCAGGGGGAGGAGGGAGGGAGGACACCCCACTGGCCTTTGGAGATGACAGTGGTGTCAGTGGTCCTGTAACAGCTTTTCCTTCAAAATATTATCTGACATGCCTAATTCAGGTACTGGGTATCATCTCCACAAAGGATTTATTTAGGGATAAGGAATGTAAAGGAATATTTAGCCACTACACACAGCCAGCTCAGGAAAAGTAATTCAAACTAAAACTAGGAATGCTATTTATTGATATCTCCTCTAATAGGAGAAAAACAATAACAAGGGCAACCAGGAACTCTTAGTTATCAAAGTGCTTTCCCCTACAGATGCACTATGTATGCTGGCACAGTGCAGAGAGCCAGGCTTGGCATCTGTCTCATGCAGGTTCGATTGCAAACCTAAAACTGCCAGCAAGTTGGATGCCTTCATGTTTGCTGCAGCACAAACAGGACTGCAAGAGATACAGGCTGTAAAGCCCCCGGTGCTATCTGCTCTTTTCAGGCTCTGTGTGCTTAGTTTACAAGTATAACAAGCTTTGAGATACATCAGCCCTGGCCTCACTCACAGTGACTTATTTGCTTGTCTCTGGCAGTATGAAAGTGATAACCCACATAGCTACAGGAGATATCAGGACCATTATTCTCAAACCCAGCTTTTTTCAGATCTTCAGGAACAGAGCAGCAGCGAGTACCATCATTGGAACATGTACAGTAGTTTTTGTGCTCACATGCAACAAAATTCAGTGTTGGCAAGCACATACCTTTCCCCCTTCCACTGGGTTATCTGCTCCTGCAGCACTTATCAGCACTGATAATACTGATAAGGCCTGATAAGATGAGCCTTTGGTGCTGGCCCCTGTGACGGACTGATCTGCTCAGGGCACGACAAGATAACAGCTGCAGAACAGCCAGCCCACCATATTAGCATTGAAGGGAATTCCAGGAAGAGCAGGAACATGTGGCTATATACAGTGGAAGGGAAATCTCAAAAACGTTAACCCCATCATCCCCATGCCGGTTAAGATAGGCTTTCTGGCTCTGCGTCCTCCAAAAAGCTGCTGAGCCTCTGCTTCAGTTCTTCACCTGTGGCACCCAACTTCCAGGGGCAGAGGTAGATATTGTGTCTCTGCCTTAATTGTGGGACAGATCTGCTGACAGTCTGAGAAGGTCAGATCAGCCCCAACATTTGGATGGCTTGTGCTCAGAGAACTTTGTAACCACAAGAGAGATAGCCAGAATTTATATATGCCATAGAAATAAAAAAATCTCTGGTTCCTTTATTTAATACAATTTCTAACTCAAAACAGGTATAAATATGACATCTGTCTATGAAATCAAACAACAATACAAACAAAGTAATTTGGGGCTGTATAAATAGAGTCAGAAGAATGGGAGATCAGTAATGCAAGCAGTTTGAGGTATTTCTGTTACCCAGGTAACTACTCAAAGAAGTGTTCTTTGCATCCAAGCAGCAGTGAAGTATTTAAAGAACTTTTTTTTTTGGGGGGGGGGAGGGGGTTGGGAAGAAGAAAAAAAGCCTATACGAGAGCTATAGTTGATGGAAAAGATTAAGAGTTTTATTATACAGCTTAATTAATAACGACTATGCAAAAGAACTAAGCTGCAAATGTTAGCATGCAAATAACTAGGATGGTTCAGGACTACTTGAAGTTAATGGTGAGCATCATTAATAGGATGAAATTAAAAAGAAAACATAATGACATACAAACACGGAAGTCTCAGTTTTAGCTGTACTTCCTGATTTTATTTGGCTCAGCGTCAGTTGGGAAGAAATGGGAGCTCTACAGGACATTTACATTGAGATTTCCCTGCAGAAATGAATAAAAGGACCGAGAAAATAGTCTAGTAGGAAGATAAAGCACTGCAGGATATGAAGTAACAAACCCTTCTCATCTTGGTTCACTTATTTACCAAATTGGAAGCTGGTTTATCAGCTTGTGGATAACTGGAATCTTCAGGTAGAAGTTTTTACTATGACATGCTTAGTTGAGACAGAGTTTTACGCTTTAGTTGTAACAGTTTTCTGTATATAAATGACAGTGGCAATTTTTCTTTGGTGTTGAAAGCTCATAACATGGGAAGTCCAGAAAATATGTCTTTGTTGACAAAACAAAGGAGTAGCGGACTGCCAGCAAGAGAGCACTGCCAGCAATATTTTCTTGCTTTCATAACATTCAAATTTCCATGACGCCATAACCAGTGAGGGAAAAGTATGTGCACGCCCATCACAAGCCCAGGGCAGCCCAGAACTGAGGGACTGTCTGAAGAGCCTGCTAGGAATTAACACTAGGTATCCCAGCTCTCCCTTGGTTTTAGCAGTCTGGAAATACCAATTGCTATACTAGCAAAATGCTAAATGAAAATCTGGTTGCAGCCCTTTGACTAAAGTCAGGAGAGGCAAAATCCTGTTTGTTTCCAGCCTTCATTGCCTTGCTGCTGCTTGCAGTAAAGGTGTGCCTGCTCGCTGGCAGGAGACAAGTCTGTCCTGCTGCTGGGGAGTTTCAAGACTCGTCTGCTGGGTGTAGCTAGCCATGCCGACTGCTGCTTCTCTGTTAGTGTCCTCTGAGTGCCTTCACCCTGCTCATTTGTTTGCTAGGACACATCCTGCCACCATAAATCAGACTAAGCTATGCTTGAACAGAGGCGAGGGCATGGTGAACGTACCTGTAATGTTCCTCCTTTATTTACCTGGCCCCTTGGTGAAGGCGGCACATGCACACAGTTCCACTAACGACCTGTGGTATCGAAGTCCAGTTCTTTGAGCCATGGGCACAGTGGCACAGCAGCAAGGAAACATGATTCATAGAGGCAAAGTCCCACCTCTTTTTTTTTTTTTTTTTTTTTTTTTTTTTTTTTTTTCGGCACTTACTGAGGATGCAGATGAATGCCTCCATTTTTCTAAGTCAGCTATTGTGTACTTAATGAATACCAACCAGCTGTTAGGAACGTAAGAAGGAGTTAACCACTTTTACTGCACATGTACACACCCATCCCTCACTGTGAGGACTCAAACTAAAGTCACTGGGAGCACACGTTGAGGTCTTGGAAGATGCTGTCGACCACTAACGCTGCCCCTAAACATATAGGGTCATCATTGTTTAGACAAAGGTAATCGCCCTCCCCATGCAACCACGCTGCAAACAATCTTCCTCATATCTGATGGCTTACTGATATGTTTCAAACACAGTCACCAGTTTTATACTGCACTGGGCCAAACAAAGTCATTTTGAGTCATACATTATGAAGTATGGCAGCTCTGTGTTGCAACATGTTAATAAATACACAGATACTGCCAGGCAGGTACTTGCCAGGTGCAAACCAGTAGAGATATCAAATCAAAATCCATTCTTCACCTCCCTACTGAAGGATATTCTACTCTTATTTTTCCCTTTTTATTTTTTCTATCTTATGGGGACTGTAAAATGTTCACTAAGAAGCAGTTCAGTGTAGGAGACATTCTTATTTGCAAAACTTTGTTAGTCTGTTCCTTCCCCTCTTTCCTATTTTAAGTAAGTGATCAAACTGCTTTTTCTCTCCCTCTCCCAGCATATATGCCACAGCTCAATTAAGAAGATGTCTAATGCGGCTTTCTACTAATGGGGAGCACTCTGAAATTTTGTTTTCATCTGGAGGAACAAGATGGTTAGTCTGGAGTAGTTATCATATGCAAAACACAAGTTGTGCACCTCAATTAATTTACTTTCCTGCAGCAGTGTTGTGAAGGCCTGCTAGGCATTCCTTCCTTTGCAAATGCCCTCACCTACTTGGAGTCTAATTGCATTAGCATAGAAAAATGAAAACAAATCAAACCCAAACTCATATTTTACATCCTGTCTCTGGATGCAAATAGACATTAAGCAGACAGTGGCTCTGATTTCCTCAAAGCGAGAGAAGAGGCAAAGCCAAGTTAATCAGTCTAAGCCAAGGATTTGAATGAGCCTTGTTTAAGGTTAAATAAGCAGTCAGGGATACCATTCTCCTTTGACAGAACGGTTGAAAATTTCATAAAGTCACTCTTGCCCTAGAAGACACAAGGCTGAAACAAGGCACACACCCTTCATCACTCATAGATGAGAGGCAGGGACAATGCAGGAGAAAGCAGACCTCAGCAGCTCTACTGCACAGACACTTCATGCAAAGTAGATTTTACCCACTCTCCTGTGCTAGTTTTTTGGCTCTGGGTAGTGGAACAACGAGATTTCTGCCGCTTAGAGTAAGGCTTACAGCAACCACCAGGCTGGTAAATGATAGCAATGCTTTTGCAAAACATTCCAGATTTCACTGAGTTGCAATGGCAAGCACAGTGCTGGGAGGAAGCCTCCCTGCCGCCCATGTACAGGCTGGAACCGTCCCTTCCAGCTTCCAGATGCGGTCCCCAAAGTACCCTCATCCAGGACTATAGGGCGTGTCTGTTTGTCCCGAAACATTCTGTCTGTGAGAAAAGCAGATGCAAAACAGACCACAGCTAGAAAAGAAGATGAAAACAGAATGTCCCTGAGAAAGACAAACTGGGACTATGTGGTAAGAATATTACACTGGTAATGCCAGATATAAAGAAGTGAAGTGAGATAAAGCCAAGGCACAGTTACTCCCTGATTTATGACTTAGTGCAATAGGGAGATATATACAGGAAGCTGCATGTTTTCCATTTGCAAATCCAAGCTGCAGGTCGGGAGGCATTCTTTATGGTTAAGGGTCTCCTTCCCCTAGCAAGGGGGCAGCTTTGCTGTTGCCTAGGTGCAGGGAAGCCCAGTGCGAACTCTCCTGCAGTGGGTCAGCGAGAGATCTGCGTGCTGTAGTGTGAGGCTGCCTGCTCTGCAACACACAGAGAACTGCTGAAAGCAGACTTGTGGCCAATTGGCTCTCTTACTTCAGTTATAAAAGAAAATAAAAAGCAAGCCTTGTTCCTTACTCCTGATAGGAAAGATGCCTAAAGCAGTCTGAGGTCCTGTCTCTTTGTTCATTAAGGCCCTGAAATAGCACCAGTTCTGTCTTGGAAAACCCCATCCCAGGCAGCAGCTACACCACCACAGAAGGGCTGACAGCCTTCGCTTTGCCAGTGCGTGCTGGACAAATGTTTCCAGCCTTATCTCCCCTGAGCTGCAGCCACCAAAGGACAGGGTCCCAGAGGGACAGGCGGGCTCCCTGCTTACCATAGTCCATGAGAGATTCACAGTTCCAGTTGAGGTCCTGCTCGCCCCGCGTGCAGCTCTCCCACAGAGACGCTTGGTGCACGTAGGGCTCCGACTCAGACTCCAGCCAGCCCCGGCCTGCCAGTGCGATGATACCCATGATGATGGCCAGGCCCAGCAGCAGGGGCAGGAGCCAACGGCACCGCCAGCAAGCGAGGCTGCACGCCACCATCCCGCCGGGCTGTTGGGGCACCTGTGAGCCCGAGCTGCTCGGGGAGGGAAGGGTGGGTGCTGCAAGGACGCTCCTCCAAGCAGAGTCTGGCTGGCTGGCTGTCGGAACTGAGCTTTAAAGCACGCTGGGAGGAGGGAGTCCCACCCACATTCCTGGGAGTGAGCGTGGCAGCGGCAACCTGTGGGGCTGGCGGAATGGAGAGTGCGGGGCTGGGTCCTGCTCCTCACCCTGACCCTACTCCATCTGTGCCAAGTAAATGTCCAGTTATGTTCCTGTCCCACACTTTAACTCCTTACTAGCTGCTATCCTCCCGCGTCAAACTCCACTTCCTGGTCATGGTCGTGGTGTAGCCCTGTGCCCTTGTTCGTGACAGCTCTGTCACAGGGAAAAAGCCACAACAGCCATGAAACCCCCAAACCGCCTGGATGGACACCTCTAACATCAGGGTGTATCACCATGCCTAATCCAAACGTTTCTGTCCTAAAATATGCAGTGCTGTGTGTTGGCTAGGGGCATCCTCACAACTCTGCCTGTCAGGTCTTCAGTACACATGAGCCTTCTTTTAACTTTCATTTGGTTACATGACTCTGCATGATACCCCTACATTAAACCCACAGATGCTCTCAAGTCTATCTGACTTTCTCCCCACCTTTGCAGATGTTCTGTCAGCAACTGTAGAAAACCACAGCAAAAACTTCTGGCCCTCACTCACTGTGCTTCACAAGCCCTGCCTTTTCTCCTGGTATTTGGCTCATATTTCTCTTCTCCGTTCACCAGATAAAGAAAGATCATCATTGCCTAAACTCAATAACACTAATTATGGCAGCCACTTTAGGCACTAAACACTTACAATATTATATGTTGTTTCATGATTGAAATAGTCAATTCCTTGCCCAATTTTTGGACAATTTTAATGCAAATGAGAAGAAGAAAGAAAGGTGTTATTTGAGGATGGGAATATGACATTATTCACAAGGAAACTGCATCATGGCATGAAGGTTAGCATTAAACAAATGTGTGGTTTTGAAATGCTAGATGGCTATTGTGCTCTGTCATTCAACCAGGCTGTGCCAGACACAGTACAGGGGTGGTACTCAGGACCTCTATACCCATTCCCCATTCCATATCTGGAAATGTACCCCAAAGGTGAGCAAAATTAAGGTTTCCCCATTATATGACACGAAGGCTCACCGAATATCACAGTCACAGGAGAAACACTTCTCCACATTAATATCGGCACACATCCCATTGTGTTATCCCCATGTTATCCCATTGTCTAGCATCAGTGCCTACTCTATTCATATAGGCAGATGTGCTGATCACATGGGATGCATGCATATTGGGCTTATAACACACACATTTGGTCAAGTTTTAAGAGCAGCTTCAAGGTTTCAACAAAGAGGTTAGTAGGGCAGCAAATGTTTGAGGTCTGAAGGGCTGAAAGCAATTACTGGGTAAGGCGAATTACATGGGATTCAAGGAGGATGTGGGGCTATAAGTTCATACTGGACTGCACCAAATGGGATTTTGTCACAGCCATGTGGAATGTGTTCAAGCTGACTGATGTCATAGAATCACAGAATATTCTGTGTTGGAAGGGACTCACGAGGATCACTGAGTCCAACCCCTGGCTCCGTACAGGACTACCCAACAATGAAACCCAAAAAGTCCAAGAGTGCTGTTTAAATGCTCCTTGAACTCTGACAGATTGGGCCTTTGCCCACTGCCCTGGGCAGCCTGTTCCATGCCCACTGCTCTCTGGTGAAGAACATTTTCCTAACACTCAGCCTGATTCTCCTCTGATGCAGCTCCATTCTGTTCTAGGGAGGAGGTACAGTGAAATTCATTTGAGTGTTGTGATACCAAAAACAGAACTACAAGATGGTATAAAGAAGTTGCAAAAATTTCAGACAAGTTACCTCAAACCAGGTGAAGTTTCACCAGGCCTCTCAGCATTCTCCTCAAAGTTCCCACCAGAAAAATCTATGAAGAAGGTATGTGTATCTGGATATGATGTGTTCTTATGTGCTTGTTTGAGAGAAAAAATGGGACGGTGTGAAGTTTTTGTTCTGTCAGTGACGTTCAAAGTACATTATTTGTATTAAAAAGTAGCTTTAAAAGATTATTTGTATATATTTTGTATAGTGTGTAAATGAAAAGCTATAGCTATGGACTATAGTAATAATTAGTGGAAACTGCAGAAAAGCGTTTTAAAGTTGATGATTTTAAGATTATCCATTTCTGAATAGTATGGACGGACTAGTTACCACGGTCTCAAGGGCTTTTGCCTATCAAGCTCATATTGGCTGACAAAATAATGAAGGGCTAATTTTAAAATCTAGTCTGTCTATAAGTCACCTGTCTGGAAGATTTAATGGCCTTTTGATTCTGGCATACTGAGATTGCAGTGCATATATATATGCTTATACATATGTATGTACACATATCTCTGCCTTTTGCTCATCCTCAGTGGTCACATTCCCAGCCTCATCCAGTAAAGAATGGAGATTCTCCTTAGTCCTCCTCTTATATGATGATATATTTGTAAAAGAATTTCTTGTTCCTTTTTACCCTAGTGGCCAGGTTGAACCTGAGCTTTATGAGAAGCGGCTGAAGGAGCTGAGATTGTTTGGTCTGGAGAAGAGGAGGCTCAGGGCAGACCTTATTGCTCTCTGTAACTACCTGAAGGGAGGTTGTAGTGAGCTGGGGGTCGGCCTCTTCTCCCGTGTAACTAATGATAGGACTAGAGGGAATGGCTTCAAGCTGCGCCAGGGGAAGTTCAGGCTGGACGTTAGGAAATACTACTTCTCTGAAAGAGTGTTGAAGCACTGGAATGGGTTGCCCAGGGAGGTGGTGGAGTCACCGACCCTGGAGGTGTTCAAGGAACGTTTTGACGTTGTGTTGAGGGACACGGTTTAGTGAGTGCTATTGGTGATAGGTGGGTGGTTGGACTGGATATCTTGAAGGTCTTTTCCAACCTTGGTGATTCTGTGATTCTGTGATACTGTGATTCTGTGATATCTGTGCACATGTATATGTCTGTGTGTATAGTTTTTGTTTCTAACTCCTCTTCCACCCTTCAGTTCCTGGCACCCTTCTTCTGTGATACCAATTTGAATTGTTACCAGGTTTTTTTTTTTTGTTTTTTTTTTTTTTTATCATTTTTGAATCCTTGATTACCACAACTTGGTCCTTTTCACATCGTATCAGATCGTCGACACCACACTGCAACCAAAATAGTTTTCTTCATTCATTCATTTCCATGCCCACCGTTAAGATTTCATTCCAAATTGATAATTTTTGCTTGAACTACTAGATTGCATGTTTGATATGTCAATATGTAATTTTTGCAAAGAGGAGAGGGAAGAATTAAGTTTTTTGGCTGTAGAGAGGACTTTGTGTGCTCAGTGCTGAGAGACATTTTTCCAGCAGCTCATTGCCAGCACTGAAGTCACCTCAGAAGTAGGTACAGAAGCTGTTTGCTTTAGCAGAAAACATAGGAGCTGTTGTCTATTGCTGGAAGAGAAGTGAGGTTAAATTTCATCAATTTTGTGAGAAATATAGCAAGGACACACAGCTCAGAAAATTGCTAACTTTGTTAGAAGGTCAGACATTAGAGAGTTTCCCCAGTTCAGAAAGGCACATATAGCTGGTTGCTGTTTATTAATTGCATTAATGGATTTCCTAAAACAGGGCATGCCCTGCAGTGATATCCAGAAAGGGAAGAAGCCCACTGGGGTGCTGGGGCAGTATGACCCCACGGTGTCATGCCATACCAAGCCCACCAAATCCCTCCTTTGGCATCTGCAGTCCTCATGGCATGCCCAGCACTCCCTGGTGACTGCATGAGGAGGCAGATGAGTCCTCTCTTAGTTGTAAACATGGGGCTTCGTCAATGGAGATCCAAGGATGTCCTCCTATTTACCTCATTGTGCTTCACATCTTGCCTGCTAGTGGCACTACCCTCTACACACCAGCAATGCATGCAGTTAAGCACAGCATTACATTTGCAGAGCAGGAATACCTTAAGGTGAAAATTCCCCTTAGAATTCCTTGCATTTCTGGGTACTATTGATGGAAATGTCATTCCCTATGAGGAGGCTGTACATCAACATGCTATACAGATGACATGCAAGAAAAAGAAAAAACGACTGGGAAATCCATCTGAAGTAAAAAGATAACACACCAAAGACTTCCTTTCGTGTGACCAAGGACCTAAAGCACAGAGAAGTCATCTGCATTCAGTTCCAATGTTACTTTGATTTAATAGTGAGAAAAACTAGAAAACCAATAAACCAGTGCCTCCTGCAAGCAAAATAGGCAGCTCCAGCAGCATATGTAGTTTCTGTCACCTCCAGCTTGTGTAGCCAGCACAAACACGGGGACCAGATGGTAGTAGTCTGGGGGCTGCAAAAATACGTGCATGAAAAGCACGTAGTGCTATGATTGTGAGGAAAAGATGCCCAGTATTTAATTACATGAAAACCCAATTGGAAAACCCAACTGAAGGTTTGCTTTACTACATTACTGGAAACGCCTGATTCTATCTGGGTATTTTGGATCATGCTCCTCTGTCAAATGGATGTTACTTTCAGCTGTGAACATAGTTACTGTGGTTATTATGAAAATCTAAACCTCTGCTTCAAATTCTTCTTTTACCACGGGAAAAAAGGAACTGTATACGTCTTTCACCACCACTATCCTTACTTTTAGTTTTTTATTATGCCAATAATTAGATCAGTTAATAATCTTTTGGGCTCAACAGCTGTATTTTTCTCTTCAGTATAACAAGGGATGTGCTTCTCCTGCAGACGGTGCTGTGCATAGAGTAAATCATTTACCACTGCCAGCAATTACTCACCAAGATATCAGAGAGAGCAAGGCAGTGCTGAGTGAAGGTCAGCCATCAGCTCCAGCCCAAATGAGCACAGCAGGATTCTCACGGATACAGCTTTGCAGAGAGTAAGGGTAGGAACCTGCAGGCTGATTCCCAAGGGTGTGTTTGGGGGACATAGTGAGCAACAGAGAGCGAAGATCACACTCAGCCCCCATGCTGGAGGCCATGGGGCAGGACAGGGTTCTCCTTGGGATCCCCTCAGGGCTGGAGCTCTTCTCCTTTTCCTATTTTACCTGAAGACATTTTTTTTCTGTCCTGTTTACATATTGTTTAAAGCATCTAGGAAAAAATCAATGTTCGCAGACTGAACACCTGTTGTAAATCCAATTATTTTTTAATTCATGGGTGTTGTCCTTCTGCAGCGTCTTATGCTCACTTTCCTCAGTGTTCAAGTGCCCTAATTCTGCTTAATCTTTCTTCAGGCATCATGGTAGTAAGATCTCTATTTAGACACTAACGAGCATCACCAAAACAAGGTAGTCACTCAAGCCATAAAACAGAATTGGGATGGGAGGTGGTGCAACCCCCATCGAACACTCCAGCAGTTTCCAAATCAAATTTCTGCTTCCTTATCTGTGCTAAGACTTTGCCATTATGTGAATTTAAAAGCAATCTATTTTTTTCCTGGTGAGGTTTTGTCGGGAGCTCTTAGTTGAATTCAGCTTATGTCAGAAACTCATCAACCCCTGGATGTGCTCTTTGCAATTGATGTGCTGCTGAGACTGCTTTAAGAGCCGTGCAAAAATACCAGGTTGGATGATCAACACAAGAGCATCAGCACAGCCTAAGAGGCTGACTAATTCTTTCTCATTCCAGCATATCCTTGTATAAATACAAAGAGGGTGAAGAGCTCTCCTTCTGCACACAATGTGCCTACGGTGGCTGTGAAGAGAGGCATTAAGGTGCGTGTGAGGGCACTGACTCAGCTACTGAAGTTTTCTGCATTTGAGTGCAGAAGTCTCTGTTCTATCTTGGAAGTGAATGAAAATGAAATGAAAATCTGCCTCTAATGAAGGAAATGACAGAATCCCTAATGGGAGAGATTTTAACTTAGAGCTCTTTAGATGCCTCAAAATCACTTAGATCATGATTGTGCCATATCCATGGTATGACCATGCATGATGCTAAACGGTCGTAACGGAGCCCTCAGTATTGCCCAACTGACCCTGAAACTGCTGCTCCAGAGATGGGAGCTGGGTGCAGCGTGTAAATCTCATTTTCTCAAATTGAGAATATTTCTTTTTGATCCCCCTCTTGCCCCCCTCAAAGAAAACCTAAGGCATGGTACTGTATTCTTATGTGTGAGAGTTTGTAGGTTTTCATGGATTGTAGTTTGTGTATTTGTTTGCTTATTTTTCCATTTTCTAGTTATTCACAGAGATCCAGGGAAGAGTTACTAATTCTTAGAGAGCAGCATGATCGTATTTGTTCTAAATTATGTGTTCACTTCAGATAAGTTGAGAGAAACTGTATTTTGGAAAACCTAGAAATGGAAATACCGTAGCTTGGCATGATCTATGGAGATACTGTCCACTTCATGTGCCATTCTGAGAACTCTCCTCAGATGTGTTTAAACGAGACCCGAGGCTCCTGCTGCGGTTCCAGCACTCTGATAGAAGAGGTGATGTACCCACTGATGGTTGCACTTCTCGAAGCCTGGAGGAGCCAGCGTTCCTGCCTCCGACTGCAGGCGGCTTTCACCCCATGGAGCAGCGTCCCGGGGACGGCTGCTACCAGCAGGGGGCAGGAAACACCTCAGAAACTGGGGACAATTACAGAAGCTTTCTTTTGTATTATATTTGCATTTCCTTGCTTCAATCCACATTTCCTGTCTCGGTTCCACTTTCCCCTCTGTAAAGCCACCCACATCTCAAATCTGCTCACAACATTGCAGAAGATAGTCAGCTTTTTGCTCTTTTTGGCTCTTTTTAAATGATGTTTTTGTTCCCAGCAGTGGCACCAGGGAGGAGCTTTTGGGATACATTCAGTCTCCACGTGCATACGCAGAACCAGACAGGGTGCATTTTGCTGCACAGCTCTACATTAAAGACCCTGATTAGCTTTTATAAATGACTCATGCAATGGCTCAGTCCACTGAAGCCTGATTTCCAAGTGACAATCTGGTCTTTAAGTACATGCTCAAATGAGGGATCACAAAACCAAATTAATAGTGCATGTGAACGTGATACTGAATTCACTCAGTGTGCATGAACATCAGGAGACTGAGTCATTATTTGAGGAGCAAGTCAGGGGGTCTGTCTCTCACGCATCCTCTCCCAAGCCTTGTTACAGCAGGAGCTGCTTCTGTGTTCCTCTCTGGCATTGACCCATTTTGCTGTTCTATTATGCAAAACAGTGGTTATAAATAATGCTGTTTTCACTCCCACAGCACTGGACAGACAGAGAAATCTCTATTTGTTCTGCTGCCAAATCTTCTTCGATTCATCTTGGCCACACTTCCAGGATCATCTTTCCCTCGCAGAAACAGCACTGTGCCTCTGATTTATTAAAAGTTTCTTTCTTGAGCATCTTGCTGTGATAGAAACAGAAATAGCTGAATGCAGGTGAACAAAAAGGGACTTTGCAGAAGATAGTATCTGTAAATTACCAAAAACTTAGATGAAAAACAAATTTTAAATTACACAGATATGCAGTTGGAACAACCACGTGCAAGCAAGAGTAACAGTTCTCAGAAAGAGAAGTCTGGGAGATGGAAAACAAGGAGAAAAGGGAAACACTGTGCTCAGGGGAAAAGTTTCTGTCTTGGTAAGGTTGTGTTTCATTAGATCATAGAGTGGGACACTGTCTGCATATTACTCTCAAGTGTTGGCGAGCATATTCTGTAAACACTTTTGCTCTTTCAAGTGGTAAACACTGAGCTGGAAGCAACAGATTTGAGTTGAAAAGAGTGTAGATGAGGGATTTAGTTTAAACGCTGTCACCAATAATAAGTAAGCACTGACGATGTATGCTTATAAAGGAAGAGAGGAATGGTAGACAGGGGAAAAATACTCTCATCTTTCTGTTCCTCTCTTTCTAGTTTATACATCATATGGTAGTTAGCAATTAAATTGAAATATAACCTGCAGTGCAGTTTGATCAGTTGGAAAAGTGAGACCACAAGAGATTTCAAGTGATCACACAATAACAGATGGAGTAATAAAACCTGGGACAATAAAGGATATTTGCGGAACAAATGAAAGATCAACTTCCCTTCTGTTACAGAAGCAAGAAAACAGGCAAGTGTTAAAAAACAATCTAAAAGGCAAATTGATGAGAAGAGGAACATATGGCCAAGATGTAAAGTGTTAAATACACACAGAGGAAAATGTACACTTCCAAACCATCATAGCAGAATGCTTGTTTCTAGTTTTTGCATGCTTTTCCTTGCCCCCATTTTTGAAGAAACAGTTCCTTGGATCTCTGTAGTACAAAGTATGATGGAACTAGGACCAAAATGTAGGTTCATCAAAAGCTTAGAGGAAAGCAAACAGGCAGAGGAAAGAGGCTTTATCACAGCTGATCTGAATAAAAATGCTACAAGATCTTTTTTTCTCCATGCATGCTGCTGTAAAGAGAGTGGTGCCGTGTACAGAAAGTGAATGCAATCAGAAACTGGAGGGGAATCAGCTCTGTTTTGGGCTCCGGTGCTATTATTTCCAATGGCACCCAAACAATGACATCCAGTGAATTCCATCATTCACATGGCTGGGAAAAAAGAAAAAAGAAACAATAATCATGAGAAGCATCGATGAGCTTCTCAAATACTGGCAACTCTTTCAGCTACCCAGAGTCTGATTTCAGTAAGAACACCAGGCACTGCTCTCACACTCTGAGCCAAGCTCTTAGCTAGCCAGGCCCCACTGAGCGCAGTGGGACTGCTCTTCGTGTCAGACCTGTGAGTTATTTGCCAGCTGCAGGGACTGCGGAGTGTGGTGGAGCATCCATGTAACAAGCTCAGTAGCACAGATGGATGAAAGTTCTCTGAGCCTCAGATTTGGATTTCACCTTGTGCAGTTCTTTGCAACATCCAAAGTAGAATTGAACAGTATTGAGGCGAAAATCCTAAATTTAACAATAATAACATATTTTCTATATTCCTGTGTCTGTTTTAAATAAGTACCTATTTCTCGTTATGCTTTATTTCTGCTTTCTTCTGTCAGTATGGAAAAGACAAAAATAAGCAAAGGAAATGGAGATCTCCTTCCTTACAGCCTCATTTGAATAAATCACAGTGAATCTTGTCATTCCTGGTGGTATGAGACTGACAACATGAAGACAACAACAGCGTGATTGTGCTTATCACCTGGGCAATGCTGCAAAGCACTATAATCTGCATTCCTGGCAGAAACTTTTTCTGGGTTATGACTCATGCTGAGCCCTGCTTTTCCACTCCAGTGCAACCTGCTCTGACAAACAAGAGATTTACAGGTAAATAAATAAATAGCCAGCTCTCATCATCAACCAGAATTTAATATAGAAATTCAAGATACTAGTACATCTGTTGTGTGCAGATACACCTGGATCCTGAATCCAACACCACACCTGTGCAATGACCTGGAGCCTTGTCCCCCTCCTGCTCTGAAGACCTAGGCAGAATTCTTTTTTAGATCTTCTCATTTACAGTCACCTGTCTGTAGTGAGCAAGGAATGGAGGTTTCTGGGGAAGAGTAGGTGGAGAGTTGAGGGGAAGAAATGAAAAGACCAGGTGATGCAAGCAGTAGGGTAACACAAAGACAAGTCTGGGCAGTAGGTGAGAGCTTGCTAACAGTAGCTCTATCAGTGCACTCTGATTAAGATCTTTCTTACGTTAAAGATAGCATTTGAAGTTCGTAAGGGTTTCACATTTGAGGGATGGCACATCTGCCTCCCAGCACAGTTAAAAGTAACCAAATGGAAAGTACAAGAGTGGGTGGAAGTGTATCCAGGTGAGGTGAAACTGCTCTTCACCTTACCACAGTAGCAAAGCAGAGCCTGCAGAGCTGTCAGCAGCTGAATGCTTGGTAGTGGAGCAAGTGGTCCAATACCATCTGGGTAACTTGGGCAAAGAGAATTAATACAGGGGGCATCCTACAGCTGTGAATAATGCACAGGTGCCCACTTTGTCTGCACTGCATATTGTCTTTTGGGCAGTTTAGTGAAGGAGCGAAATTTTGACATGATCCTAAAATCCTGACCACAAGAAAGTCAGAACTGCCTTTATAAGGCTCACGGGAAAAGGTCCTCGGTGTCTGCTTCAGAGAACTAGGCACACTAATCACTACATGAATGTTCCAGTATGACACGTTAGGATGCAAACAGCTTGACAACCAAGTGTTGTCTTAATCCTTTATGAAGATATTTTTATCGAGAACCCATTAAAAAGCTGCCATAAATTCATCCCTTTGGCTGAACTGATGTATTAGCACCTCAGAACATAGCAACAGCATTCCATTTTCTTGAGCATTAGGCTTTTGTGTTCATCTTTTTGAAACACTTGACAGTTTCCCCCCAGTCACTTCATGTTTGTTTTTGTTTTTTGCCTTTTGTTAGTGGAAAAGAGTTGTGTATGTGTGCTAATACTACAGAAGTGAAGGTCTTCCTTCGAGCTTCCCTCAAACTGGTTTATTCTGAGGACATTAGTAACATTTGGGATTGGATTACATACTAGCAAGTAGGACAATGGCACTGCCATAATGAACCCAAGGCTAATTTATAGGCTTTGCAGCCGTGAATGTATTAGCATGCAAATCATGAGCAGCCTCCACCTGTAAATAAAAGAACTTACCTTCACAAAGAGATGGCTGTCCCCAAAGTATAATAAGTATTATAAATTATAGATGGGTCAGATTTCGGCTTCCTTTGTATTCTTGTACATATTTCTCTAAAGGAGAATTTAGTAACACAGTGCACAGCACAGGCAGTTATAATGTTTTCTGCCCAGTTATTACCTTTTGACACTGCTTCATTTATAAGGAAAAGAGCCATTCTGATTTGCCAGTAGCTTTGAATAATATGTTATTACATGCTAGTACTCTGAAAAGCTAGGATAGCTGTGGCTCAGGAGATCTCTGCCCACAGCTTTGCCTCAGACACAGCACTTCTCAAACTGTGTCTGGCTTTAGGCGAGTAATTTAGTAATTTAGTAATAAAGCAATCTATTCCTTAATTTCTTTAGAGAAGAAATAAACAAAACTGAACTTTGCTTAACCTGTGTTCTCTCTTTAAATAGTGTTTGGGGCAAAACTGTTTACTGTCTGTGTATAAAGGATTGTGTATGTTGGTACACTGGGCACTTCTGGTAGCAGAAATAACAAATCTCCATCGTCCCTAGGCTTTAGTTACATTTTTGTAAGACATTTAGAAATTACCTCAGATCCCAAAGGAATAGAAATCTAAGGCGTTTGTTTGTGGGTTTGTGTGTGTGCATGTGCTCTTCAGAGGTCTGGGAGTTTTTTGAAACTTTATGAGAAGAACTTAATGAGGCAGCACTTACATCATTGGCTCTGGCAAGTCCCAAACACATGCAGTGCTGATGTCTGTATGACAGCTTCCTGCCACTCCTACACTTCTCAAACACATTTTTAATGATATAAGAGCAAAAGCAGCAAAATTGAGGAACTCCTACAAGAGTTCTCAGAACACGTTACCTGGTGGATGAGAGAATCCCAACATAGCACTTTCCTAGGGGAGAAGCTCTATAGGGAACTCAAAGAGAACTGTTATTTCCTGCTGCTCCTTTCTGCCTACAGTCACAATTTCTTGAGGTTCATTCCATCTAAGGAAAAATCCTCCTAAAAGTGAAAAGGACTTCTGACAGAAGTCTCACTGACAGCTTTGTTTATTTTATGGACATGTTACACCAAGCTGAGCCCCTGACATCTGCTCAGTCCCCAATCATAAATGCATTTAAAAATAAAAAAAAAAAAAAAAAAAACCAACCCCAAACTAAATCAGAAGTGCAACCAGGAAATAAAAGTGATTTAACTGCCTGTACATGCTCCCCTGACAATGCAACTTGCACTGAAGATGGTTGTTCTTGTGATTCAGAAACAAATCATAAGAAAAACAGTTCACACATGACACAGTAAATTTCCTTCTGAGCTGGAGTTTTCTTGAAGCAAACCTCCACAAGACTGTTCAACTGCACATATATGACATTATGTGAGATTTATGTAAAGACTGTCCTTAAATATCTTGTATGCAGCTTTTATGCAAAAAATATCTTTTATGTTGTTTGCAGCTCAGGCAGTAAGGCACAATGGAGCGTGAATTATTTAAGGGATAATGCCCATGGTAGAGGAATGTATGAGGTGATAAATGTTTTTCATACGTAACTGAATTCCACAGCAAGGCTGTGAGATATCTGAGGAGCACAGAAGGCATTCACTGAAAATATTGCCCAGTGCCACGTTCAACAAGAAGAAAGTTAAACGAACAGAAATGTGGCTCTCTGGTCTTGTGAGGATTTGAGAAACCTTTGCAACTACTTTTCTAGAGAATTATCATCAGAAAGCACTGAGTGCTGAGGTGAATAGATGAAAGGGGAAAGTAATTGGGAGTGGAAAATAACTGATGAGACACATGCAGGTGATGCACCATCCTTAGGAAGCATACATCTTGCAATTTGAGACAAATCCTCATCTAGACATGCAGCTTTGTTACATGGTATTTTTGCTTCTTTCTAAACATAAAGGACATGAACCATCTATGCAACATAACCTGAATCACCATAATGCCTATATAAGGGCTTTCCCTCGCTAAATGAAATTATAATCTAATGTCTCGCATTCACGTGTGGAATGCAAATTACTGTAGAATTGGTTTCATTGCTAACTTAATGGGCAAAGATATTAATGAAAAGATTAACAAGCAGTATGTCCATTCCTTGAATTTCTCTTCAAGTTAATTAAGTTAATAAAATATAATTAGCGTATTTTATTTTCTCTTTGGATTATGAGACTAGAGACTTTAAATTGTGGCACATATATACTGCAGTATAAAGCAGGATAGACCTAGATCTTCTGTTGTTGTAACTCTACTGGATTGTCTTCTGTGACTTTAAATACCCTGTATCAGATCATAGCATCTGAGAAATTGATTCCTTATGGTACATTTCAGAGATGTGCATTGAATTTCCTTCTCAGAAGTGCATTTTGATCAATTGTGAGACACATACAGAAAATATACAGCCTTGCAAATACAGACACCAGCTATGAACTGAAGCATCCAGCAGCTGCATGTGTGAAATATGTGAAGTATGTTAACTCATGTTGCTGGGGAAGACTGTGATAACTACTGGACTTACTTCCACTGCTGAAGAGAAACCCTTGGTTTCTTGGTTGTTGGCCTTTGTCTTGATTCATTGGTCAACACTTTGTACAAGGCTGAACCAAAACAAGTTCATGTTGAATATTAGGAAAAAATTCATCTCAGAAGGAGTGGTAATGCATTGGAACAGGCTACCAAGGAAGGTGGTAGAATCACTGTCCCTGGAGGTGTTTGAGAAACATGTAGATGTGGCAATGAGGGACGTGGTTAGTGGGCACGGTAGGGATAAACTGACAGTTGGACTAGGTGAGCTTAGAGGTCATTTCCAATCTTAAGGCTTCTATGATTCTGTGGTTCTATGAAATGGAACCTAGGAACTTAATTAAAAGAGATAGAAAGGATTATTTATATTTCATATATGCTGCATTTGTGTATCTGTAAACAACATGACTAAATCCTTTTATTCTGATATCTGCTTTGTTGTCTGTAATGAGACAACAATGTTCTGCTTTTCTAAACTATAAAGACCAGCTTTTCCTTGTTGTGGGCAACCATGGGACTAATTTGTTCTTGAATGAAGAAATCATTGAAGTTAGGCACTTGGTATTTGTTAACATTCTACAAACAGGTCATAAATGCACCAGTAAGTGAAATGAATGATATTGTCGTGGCTGTGTGAAACAAAGATCGTGTTTGTAAAACATATGCATGTCTCCAGTTGGCTGGTGTTCAGATGGGACAGTCCGAAGCTTACCTGGCAGCTGCCACAGTCGTGATCTCATTTTCATTAGCTTTGCCGAACACTAAGTGGGGCTGAAGTCTCCCATCTGGATAGGAGTGGGGGTGACTGCTCAGATTAGTTTCACTAGACAAAAGAAAGAAGGTGTTTTGTCAATGTCAACACAATGTGATAATCTTTCTATGAGAAGATGTGCTGCCACTGTTAGTTGGCATGAAGAATTAAAATAAAATTTACATGCAGCTTGTGCATTAGAGTTATGCTTCTTGCTGCATGTTTGAAAACTTGTCCAAATCTTGCCAAATTTTGTAGTATCTGTCTACGCACGTTTTTATCAGCTGAAACTCTGGATAGTCTTTTTATGTTTAAATACATTGTAAGGGAATAAATACAAATTTCCTTGTATTTGTAAGCCTGCACAACTGTGGGCTGTTATGAGTATGTGATGAGCTGAGAGCAATCAGATTTTATTCTCTTGTACCTAATGGTGTCCAGGTCAAGACCCAAGACAAAAATTGTCCCAAAAGGAGACTACTGAAGAAACATGCAATTCTACCCAAGTTAATCTAACCTAATTCAGAGTAGAACTGTCCCAGTTACTGCAATATGTCATCTAACTTTAAGGATCTATGAAGGTATAGAAGTTTTTTTTCCCTGAAAAAAGACAGAAGGGCTGTCTGGGATTAGGCATTGGCAAGGGGCAAGGCAGAGTAGTGTTTATACAGGGTGAACTTTGTTGTGGAGAGAAGCATGGGAAAAGAAGGCAATGAGGATAGCTGAAAGCATCTGCACATAGAGAGGAGGAAGAAGCCATAGCAAAAGTGAGAAAAAAGAACAAAGAGGCTGAAAATGTGTGGAGGTATGAAACTGGATGAATTTCTGGACTTCATCATGATGCACAAGATGTGCCTCCATGTCAACGGATTATTAGCAGGACAGAGGGATTTCACAAAATCCACGCCTCTGGAAAAAGGGAACAGAGGACCTCACAATAATTAAAAACAGCCACAACGATCTGAGGAGAAACAAACTCATTTGATAAATATAGTATCAGAATGCAAGATAACACACCATAATACAATATAATTAGAATTGAAGCTAATAAATCAAATATAATGAGACAGAAAATGTCCAAAAGGTAGATAGGCCTCACCACAACACTGAGGTGAGATGTGCAGTCCGGTTGAGCAGCAGGGAGATGAAGAATAGCTGACGAAGAAGAGCGCATGAGGTGACCTTGCCAGGAGTTCTATCTCCTCTCTGACCGCAAAGCCCCCTGAGGAATGCAGTTCTTCTTCTCTTCTGGACAGGTACCCGGAATTTGAGCATTAACAGTTAAACTCCCAGTGGACTTACTACATGATGTTATGATGTGGAATACTGATAACCAAAAATCATAAAACCATGTCACTCAATGTTTTTTTAATAATTGTACTTTTGGATCTATATTCTAACTAAATACTAATACTAGAGCATGAAGTATTTGGACAGAATTGCAAAGAGATGAAAAAGAAAAAAGGGCAGACTCATCATTAGCTTTTGTTTAACTAGCTGTCTGGAAATCATAGTGTTATTATTTGAGAACATCATGAACTCAAACTAGAACTTAAATATTATTGTTCATAACCGTACATTCATTGGTTTTCAAATTTTAGACAGGAGAATTTCCATGTTACAATCTAATGTCTTCTCTTAAAAAATGCCATACACACAAAATTATTCTGAGGAATTAAACACTGAAAAGGCAAAAAGATGCCTTATCCTCGATCAAAAGAGCAGTCCTCCTCTGTCCAATGTCTGACTTCTTCGTCTTTCCTATCTCCCTATTCCCAGTTGTCCAGGAGACAAAAAGGGCAAATCAGTGCGGCTACTGTGCAGCAATCTAAGTTCTTACAGATCAAATGACAGAGAATATATTACAAAAGCAAATAGCTAAGTCAGAAAAGGTCCTGTTTTTTCATATCAGCAAGACTTTAAATCGGACAGTTATTCTGGCTGCAATTGTGGCAGTAACCTGAGGTACAAGAGTTACATAGGTCAAATCATGTAACACTGCAATCAGTGAGACTTACAACAGTAATGAAGCCAGGCTTCTGCTGTGTACAAATATGTTTAAGATCAAGCCAATTAAATAAATTCTGACTGTATCCCTTTAAGTGTTCTTTAAAGAGCCATCATTCTAGTAACGTCCCAATCATCTGTTTTTATGTCTGGTTACCCTCAAGTACACCACAGATAGGAAAAAATCCAATTTTACTTGTATAAACTGAAGCATCTGTAGCCTTGTTTATTAGACCCCTATTTCCTCAAGTTCTTTTATATCTTGAGTGTAGCTGAGCTGTAAGCTACAGAAATTGCAGCACAGAAGTCTGCAATGACATTCTTTGAAATCCCCTTTCAAACGACATGTTAGTAAACACTGTCTTTCTGCTACATTTTCCATTTAAATTAAGACCAATTTTCAAAAGCTTGTAAAAATGAACATTTGGATATCAGTAGTCTCCCTCAACCCTAAAAGGCTGCATGCTTATGTGCCTGTTGTTGTAATAAGAGATCTTGTCAATAGCCACTTAACATTGGATTTTCAGATCATGACTTCAAGGCAATTACTGTCTATTCTAGGGAAACTGGAAGCTGATTTCTATATTGCCTTGATTACAATTCCAGAAAGGATATGCCAATAGTGATCAGAGCATTGACTTCATATTGGTTAATAGAAGTAATGAAATATAAAAGGGCATCACTCAATGTGCAAGATCATGGGTCAGTTTACAGCAGCCTTCTCTCCTGAATGTCCTAAGAAGAACTAGATGATCTTATAGGTTGTTTCCAACCTTGTGATTCTATGATTCTATGATTCTATGATTCTATGCATGTTGGAAGTATTGAACATACTTTACTATATGGGGTATAACAGATCATTTGGAAGAGATTTTGGAGCCCAAGGTTTACCTACCTTGAGATAACTTTCTGTGAAGAAAGAAAGTATACTAAATAGGAACTAAAGTATGTTCAGGAGCTAATCTACTCTTTTAAATCAGAACATTTTTGCTTTTAAATCTGCTAAGTTGGTCTTTAAAATTGGGTAAATAAGCACTGTTAAATAACAGAGCCAAACCACATCTTCGAGCTTTCTGGGGTTAGCAAAGAGAAATAATGAACAAAATTATCACATTTAATCTTTATATGTGAATAATAGATGAATGCATAAAAAGAAGACTGATTTAACCTTTATCACTGCTGCACTGTAAAACTGGTGACATTCCACTGAAACCAGGGGATTCGTTTCAAACCAATCTGTCTGTAGCAGAACAGAATCAGTAAATCAACACTCTCAAATAAATTTCTATTTGATCTATCTCTTTGTACTTCTGTTGACTTGTTTCTAAATGTAACAAACATGGGGAATCTGTCTCAGAGGAGCCATATATTAAAATTAAAAATAGTGACGTGAGAATCTACTTATCTATTTTTAAAAATCGCATTAGATGGAATCCTAACACAAATTGAGTTTTTCTGGGAATATTTCTAGTACTTCAACACATTTATTTACATGTTTAACACCTAGCAGAGTATGTAAATAGCAACCCATTTCTGTCCTGGTAGAGAGATATACTGACCTTTCTCAACTGTTTCACAGGCATCTGGCAGATGTAGATGCTATGAAGTCCTTTTTTCCTTGGAGTGAGAGAGATCTTTCTTAATTAAAGGCCTCAAATGTATACGACCCTAAATATGTTTAATGCATTTCTAATTTTGAATGACCTACATTTCATACAGCATCATGACAAATTATCAGTTCATTGTCCTTCTAGACACAGCTTCAGACAGTGTTTTTTTAACATTTTGAATATACTAAATATATGATGGTCAGATGGTACAATCCTTGCTTTTACATTCAACCAAAGAATGAACTGTTGTTACCATCTAGAATAAAAGCATAGAATATCCCAAGTTGGAAGGGACCTATAAGTATCACTGACTCCCATTTTTATTTCTCTTTCCATAGATTAAGACTATGGGAACCTCTGGATTAAAGCAAGAATAGTGGGACACAGCAAATTCTCTGAAATGCATCTTTATGGCCACTTTTATGGAACTTTTGTGATATTAAGGTTAACTCTATAGTTGCTTCTAATTTCCTTTCTTCTTGAAGCCTTTTAGTTTCCTTCCCCTTTTTCAGCAGTCTGACAAAGAAACAGCTTTAGTTCAAATCTCCATGCTACCTTTTCCCCATGTATTTACTCTTTTCTCCAAGCTTTTTCAGGGTTGAACAGAACTGGATATGGTACAGAGAAGTGCAATTAGTATTACCAAAGATGATATATGAAATAATTTACAATAGTCTCCTGTGGACCGGAAAGAAAACAGCTGAGAAAGTATATGATCAATGCATAAGGAATAATAAATGGCATGGAAAAAGTGAATAGGGAATGCTAATGCAGTATTTTTCATAGTACAAAAGTTTGGCAGCATTAGCAGAAAAAAAGGAAAAAGCTAAAACTGTACAAAAATATTTCTTTTATTTGTGTGCCACTCATCTACAGAACTGGCTGCCAAAAAAATGACTGTGAAGGTCAAAAGGTTCAAAAGGATTAGACACATTCACAAAGAAAAATCTGCCAGGTACTGCTGAATACATAAAGATAAAACCCCATCTCAGAAACTGCTTAGTCTGCAAACGAACAGAAACTGTGGGATTTTACTGGAGGAAGGGGCAGTCTTTCCATCCTCTCCAAGAATACACAACAAATCTGTCACAAATAAGTCTGTGGTTAGTAAGGATATTGATCTGACCCAGAATGGCTGTTTTGCATTTCTGATACCTTGTTGATTGCCTTTGTAATTCTGTGGGGAGATGAGAAGATTATGGTAGATTGAAGGCAGTTAGGAGGATTTTTGCTTTTCATTTGTCTTTGCAGAATGTACATCAACCGGGCCAGAGTCTTGTCTCACATTTCCATCTTGATATGGGTTTCACTTTACTTTAATTTTGCTTCGCGTGTTCTTTACAGAGTAAACAGTGTATGGTTATACTGAACAGGCATTGCTGAATATACGCTAGCTTTGTTCACAGCTCCCAATCCCTGCTCTCAGCAGCACCCTTTATCACTGCACTTTACAGTGCTTTGCCTTTGCTCTGCAAGGTCATGTTGTGGAGGGTGCAGGAAGCAGCACCTGCTCAGGAACAACTTGATTGAGTGTTCAGCCTCTAGTAACTCTGTGTAATCAAGCAAAAAATGATAGATGCCATCCTGTCATCAGTGACATAGTTACAATCACTACAAGCAAAACCAAAAGCAAATCCTTGCAATGGCTTTGTTTGTCAAGGTCTTGCTGCCTTTCAGGAGAAGTAAGGAAGGGTACCTTCAGCTGATGTCAGCTGTCTGATATCTAGCTGGTGCTAGCTAGCCCATGTTGCAGCTACACCAATTTTACTGATTATTTTGAGCAATATGTTCAGCAAAAGTAAAGCAACATGTACAGAGAGCTCCCAGAAGAAAACTGAGCCCAAGGATTTTTACAAGTCTGATCGCTCCAATCAGTGGGGAAGAGAGTAAGGCAGGAACTCTAGAAAAGTAATTTTGAGACATTTGGGTCTACATCTTTTCAAAGCCATGGAACTAGATGTTTTTTCATGTCATTGGAGGGCATTTCTTTATATTTTCTAATCAGACTGGATTTTTAAGGGACACAGCCCCCCTCATTGGCCCACGCTGCCTGATGTCTATAGAGTGCAATGAGATCCTGACCAACGTTGTTGACCCTGACATGGTTAAAAAGGCTAAAGAACAGGTAAGAACATGTGAATAATAATGACTAAATATATGATCATTTCACAGTCTAACAAACCTTTCTTCCTGCTTTTCAACTGTATATTCTATTCATTTTTAGAATCTCAAACACTACAGTGATCAATCAGGTGCATGCATGGACAATATGGACATATGCTATAGAGATTTAAACCAGCACCACATATCCTTCCTTGGCTACTGGAAGCAGCAGAGCTGTAGTAACATCAAGACAAGCATACGCTGTTCCATAATTCTGCTGACAAGTCTAATGGAGTTGTACTAATATGATTTTAGTGCTTTGAATATATTGAGTAGGTTGGTTTTGTTCACACACTTCTAAGCTTTTTCTTCGTTAATAAAAGGACATCTGCATTTTAACAGCACCCCATTCTTTTAATAGAGATCCAGTCACCTGGGCTCACTGGGTGCTATGTAGGGCATGCAGAGGTCCAGGCTGGATGCGGCTCTGGGCAGCCTGGTCTACTGGTTGGTGACCCTACGACCCAGGAGGGTTGAAAGTAGGTGATCATTGTGGTCCTTTTTACCCCAGGCCATTCTATGATTCTATGATAACCTGCACTCACATATTGCAGTAGAGCAGCAGCATCACCAAATGAGTCTCAGAAATGTCTTGCATATCTGTCAGTGTTAGTAATATATAATCACAGCATCCTGCAGTTATGAGATCTGCATAGATTCTTCTGGCTTCCAACTGGACAATGCTAGAACTGTGCAAGGAGTCAAAGACAACTGTAGCTTCTACTGCAGAAGGTCGCTGGCCATGGCAAAGGAGGACTTAGAGCTATAAGAGTGACCATACTTTTCCATTCTTCCTACTCTGTAGCTAGACTTACGTATCTTGTGACATTCCAGACCACCTTCCTTGGAGAGGAGCCCAAAGCAAATAAATGTGACACCCTGTCTGCACAAAATGCACTCAGTAAAAGAGTTTTAGCAGGACATGGTTACTCAGTATTTATGCGTTTACTGTAGATTAGAGACAAGGACTGATGAACTGCTGTTCATGGAGATGGCAAACCTTACATGAACAGTGTCAACAAACAGACTCATGGTATTCTGAAATGATTTTGCTTGAGAAGAGTCATCATGGCTTACTTGTTTTTCCATCTGCATAATCTTATAGACATATCTTAAGATGCTCTAAACAGCACCTTCAGTCCTCTCACTCTTTTGACAACTGTGAAGAAAAGTGCTTAGGAGCAGCATTGATAGAATAAGGGGAAATGACTTCAAGCTTAAAGAGGGTAGATTTAGGTTAGATGTAAGGAAAAAGTCTTTTACAGTGAGGGTGGTAATGCACTGGAACAGATTGCTGAGAGATGTGGCCCTGTCTCTGGAGACTTTCAAGGTGAGGCTGGATCAAGCCTGGGCAAGCTAATTTTGCTGTCTATGTCCCTGTTCACTGCAGGGGAGTTGGACTAGATGACCTTTAAATGTCCCTTCCAACTCTAAGGATTCTATGATTTTAAGTGCAAGTCTTGATTCTAGAATTCAAAAATAACTTAATCAGCTGCTTCCTGAAAATAAGCAATTAGTTATTTACAATGAATGGACACATACATATTTATTAGAGTTCTATGGGTCTCAGTGATCTCTGGCATATCTTATCTACATTAAAAATACCTCAAACACTACCACAGTCCTTTTTTTTTTTTTTTTTTTTGCCCCCTAGGAAAAAAAAAAAAACAAAAGATCTAAAAAGGTAGAAAAGGTAGAAATTGACTCCCATGCTTATTCCACTAAGTGCATCACAGAATAAAGAAGACAGACATGTAAGCAGGAAATAATTCATTCCCACTTCAGCCGGATCGTTGACTTAGAGCACCATGGTACATAACAGCCCTGGTCACTAGCTATTGCCAGTAGCTACTGCAGGTTGCTCATTCCAAGGAAGGTGGTGGAGCATGGCCAGAGATAAGAAACTCTGGAAAACAACTTCCAGTTGCTTAAAGGCTAGTTTGCACCCTGGAATCTGAAATGTAGTTGTTTTTCTATCAAAGCATGTTTTTTTAATCCTTAGGTGCTTTAATTCTAGACGTTCCCTGTCCACCTACAGACCTTGCTGGCATCATTTTTTATCCTTTTCTTCAGACATAAGTTTTACAGTCTGGATTTAAAATGCAACTACGGATTATTCATTCATTATACTTCCTGACACAAGCGGGATCAGCCCTTGTAAGAATTTGGATAACGGACAGCCTTTGAAAGCTCAGTCCCCTATGGGAAACGCTATGGCTGATTCACCACATGCCAATATTCTGTCTGCTGATTTACAATTGGTACTCTTCCAATTAGTGGTAGGAGACAACCACTATCACAGCCAGCTGCTGCACGGGCTGCCTCTCTGATCTGTCTTTTTCTTTTCTTATCTTGTTTGTCCTCTTGCGCCTTTTGAGGGAGTTTATTCTCCAACAAGACAAAGGCAATAAAACAGTCAATTAACGTGATGTAGTCACAGAAGGGGCGAGTTGCATTTCCTAGAGGTACGGCAGGGAACAAGAGACTGAAAAAGTGTTTCGCTGGGCAGAAAGCGTTCAGGGGCACAAGGAGGCAGATCTGAGCTAACAGTGCAAGGGTTGGTCGGCTGGCTGGGGACAGGAAAGTGCACGCTTAGGGCACAGGTGAAGGCAAGCAGACCGTGCTGCCTGCCCCTCAGCATACCCCAGATGGGAAAAGCAGTGCAGATCCTGCTGGGCACGCGGCCATTTATTTCATTTCAGAGGTCGATATGCCCTGAGCACACGCCGCTAGGCGGGTCTCGCTGCCTCACTCCGTGGCTCCGCGCCCTCGGCTGCCTCCCGGGGCAGGGCCGACGGCAAGACCCGCGTTTCAGCTCTGCAAAGCCGACGCGGAGCCGCAGGCAGGCTGCGGGCACACCTGCGTCCTGCGGGCAGGGGCCGCCGGTCGTCATGGCGACCGGCCGGGCTGCAGCCTCCCCGGCCCCGTTGCGCTGCCCAGCCGTGGGCAGCTGCCGCTACCTCTCCCCCCGCGGTGCCGGAGGAACACCCCGCTTCACCGCGAGCAGCGAGGCCGCAGCCGCCGGGCTCTGACTGCGGCGGGCGGGGCCAGGCGCGGCCCCAGCCCGGCTGCGCCACAGGAGCCTGCCCGGGGTGGGAGGAGGAGGAGGAGGGACTCCGCCGCGGCAACAACTGACGTGTCCCCGCCATGGAGCTCGGCGTGATTCATCAGCGACGGCAGGCAGGCTGCGGGGTGCCGCGCACCGTCCCCGCATAGGCACGGCCGCTTCGGGGACAGCTCCAGTGCCGCATCGCGCTGCTTTTCCGTCTCCTCTATCGCTGCCTGCACCTGTGCCCCCGCGGCGACGCGACGGGAAGGCAAGATGGAAGAAATCCTACGGAAGCTGCAGAAGGAGGCGTCGGGGAGCAAGCACAGGGCCATCAAGGAGAGCTGCACCTGGGCCATCGGTAAGGGCGGGGGGCGCGGGGCGCTGGGGGCTCAGGTGGGCGCAGCGGCGGTGAGGGGCGGGTTCTGTGCCGCCGACGGCAGCGAGACCTCGGCAAAACTTGCTCTGCCACCGGCGGGACCGGAGCGCCTCCAGCGGCTCGAGGGGCCGGGCGGCTCGGTGCTGTAGTAGCGGTTCAGCCATCCGAGGAACAGCCATGTGCCCCTCCGCCCCGTTCTCGGTGTTGGCTTCGAGGGTCTTCCGAGGCAAATACAGGTGTCAGTGGCAACCAGATCCCTTCTGTGTGGGGCTGTGTTATCTCAACCGCTTCCCTCCTCCCCGTTTCATGAATCACGGTAAACGGACACTCTAGTGCAGTTTTTTCTGCTAACTTAGATTCGGGTTTCTATTTCCAAAGCTGGATTATTATTATTATATATGTATTTTTTCTGGATTCTGTGAGCTCTGTGATCCTTGCTGTATAATGCAATGCGTAGTTGCTAAAATGAGTTCTTTTATGTGAATATGAGGTTAGGTAAATTTCAGTGTTTGTGGGCTGTGATTTGAGGTTCTTTTGGCAGTAACTGCTTGGAGCTCTGGTCAGTGTGACCCGAAACAAGATATATCAAGATAACTGTGCACCTAGCTTTGCTTTAGGTTTTGAGAGATGGCAATCTTTATTTTTAACGGTACACTGTTACAGCAGAGTCCATACCTGTTGCTGTCTCATTACTGGCCTTTCACTTTGGTATTCTGTGTGCTTCATGAATTGATGCTGTGCTTGTGCAGCAGCCATGCTGATATCCTCTGTACTGTTCCAGTTTTGTGATTCTGAAATGCTTGCATTAAGAGGGAGTTTACTGAGGAAAGGCTATTATTTCATAGAATCGGAGAATCACAGAGTTGTTGGTGCCTTCTCATTGATACCCAGTGTGCTGTTAGGGCCATGTCAATCTATGGAGAATTGGAGCACTTGTGACAGATATTCTGTCAGCTGGAGTAGGTGTAAGCTTTGGGGATCACTGCTTCAGAGATTCTATTACTAATGTGGAACTCAGTTTATTTTATCTTGCTGTTTCCTTTTGTTATACAGAAACCTTGGATTCTCCTGACGCTACTATCAAGATACCTCCTTATCAGCTAAGGTAAGAATATGCAATGTTGACATCGGTAGAACTGTGAGCATTTGTTAAATTAAAGTAAAAATTCAACAACAACAAAAAATGAGGTAGATAGGAAGAGGCTGAATCTGTGTTTTCATTAGTTCATATATATACACATCTCTAAGTTAACCCTAATGAATAATTTGTTGATATACCCTTGGCCTTCATACATGAATAAAATATAAGAAAATTTGTAATAATGGGAAGAAGTATGTATAGCTGTGTCTTTTCACTTAGCAAATAGGGCTGTCTTATGGTCTGATACAGTTTGCTTTCAGTATGGTGATGCTTCTCAATTCTCTTTGTGTCTATATTTTCTTTTAAATCTAGATCTGTTCCTCTTTATTGAAAAATAAATATTCTAGAAATATAATAGTATGGCTAGGACACTGTCTAGGAACTTAAATAATACAGTTCCTATGCCTGCTTCCTCTAGCCTGCTGAATTATCTTGAGTAAGTCTCATCCTTTTTTCTTATCTTCACTTGGCCACACCTCACAATGGAGGTGCTGTTTAAGATCTCCTTTTAGAAATCAATGCTGTGAAGGAAGTAAACAGGCAAAATTATTTGCTACCATAGAATGACTTGAATTGGAAGGGACCTTAAAGATCATCCAGTTCCAACCACCTCGTCATAGGCAGGTTTACCACCCATTAGACGAGGCTGCCCAGGACTCCATCCAGCCTGACCCTGAACACCTCCAAGGATAAAACATCCACAGCTGTCCCTTCCAACAGAACCACTAAGAAGCATCAGATGAGAATGTTGAAAACCTTAGGGTACATACTACGTCATGTAGCTTATAATTAAGATGTGAAATGTTTCCTTATTAGGAAACATTATGAAAGCTTAAAAAGTTAGCATTAGTTCAAAGAGCCTCTCAACAGATGCATGGAAGAAGTCAGTTGAAACCTTTGATAATGCAGAAGTATCCTTTCTTATTCAGAAGTATTTGGCAATACATAATTGAGCTTATAAGAGAGTATGTAGAAGTGCTGCTATGAAGTTATCCTGTCCTGGATATCTTTCTGGACAGCAACCACTAATAACTGCAGACAAAGATGACCTTTTTTTTCTCAAACCACAATGATAATACTCTCCTGGGAGTATTTTTATTGCTTAATTTCTCTCCACTCATGTTGGTATAGCTTTGCACAAGGAAATTAAGGAATTGGAGAGCTCATTTTTCTAGACCAGTCACCAAACAGGGAAGGAATAAGGGCAGTATTTTTGCTATTCTTGGATGCCTGTCAGGTGCAGTCCATAAGTGTCCATAAGTGGCCTCCTGTCAATAAGGAATGGATATAGCACAGATCTGACACAACCAAATCCGGATACATGCACATCCAACACAGTTAGATGAATAATTCCCAGGAGATCCATTAGATTGTTTACTGTGCAGTGTGGTTGGAGAAAATTTAGCTTTTTTCCAATTTGACAGTCTCTGTCTTTTATAAAGGGTATGGTCTCTTTATTTTAAATACTGTTTTCATTCTGTATGATTTAGCTGGCTGTTAGCTCATTTTTCACTGGCCTAATGCTTGTTTACAGGTATGCCTATTTTCTTCTTTCAATGTTTTTGTTGTTGTATTTGTTTAGTTTTGCTGTAGAATCTTTGTTGCTTTTTGTTTTTTAATAAAGCTAGTATCTTGACAAGTGTCAATGTGGAGGCAGTGTGTGGGTTTTTTGTCAGTGTGTATCATTTTTTAAGAAATGAAAGGTACATTAGAGAATTGGAATAACAGCTTTGGTAACAGGATCTTCAGTATGGCACTGCTGCAAAACCTGAGACCATCCCTGAGAAATACTAATTTCACCAGCACTCTGATCTTACTCTTCTATTCTCTGCTAACAAGTTTCTATTAGACTCCAGGTGATCATCTTGGGCTGGAGTTTCCTTTGTGATGTACCAATGAAACTACGATAAAAGCTCATTTTTGCTAGTTATTTGTTAAAGAACAGCATAGTGACAAGTTGATTCCTAACACTGTAAAAAGATAGCCTTGAAAATGAGGCAATGACCAGAAATACAACTAAGACTGATGCATCATGGAGACATCCTGACTGTACTCCTTAACTTTTTTTCATCTTGAACAGCAGTGGATTGCATCATCTGCTTTAACACATATCAGCCTTTGGCTGCTTATCCACTTTGAATCTTCTGTTCACCCTTTCTACTATAACACTACTGGATGTAGCAGCAAAGAGGCTGGGATGTAGTCTGGAATATTCTGTAATATTAGAGTTGGTGGGGAAAATGGTATGCATTTTCACTCCAAGTGGCCCTAGTCCGTAATTTGGATCTGAAATCCTTAGTTGCAACATACTGACAGTGCTAAGGGCAGATTGGAAAATAGTTCAGGAGAAAAATATATATTTTTTGAGTTCTATTCCAAGAACAACAGATAAATGAGTATTTTGAGTACCCTCTGTGCAGAGGGAATGTTTAAGCTTGTTTAGTAGGAGATTTTTGAGTCACTAGAATATACTGAATACAAGAAAAATACATCAGTACTTCCCTCTGTTATATTTTGGCAAGTTCACAATTTAGAGTGTATCTATACTGTAGGAGAATGTGGGATAGACATTCGTCAGCTGTCATGCCCAGTTGAGGTAGATACTGGCTCAGTTCCAGAAACAGCAAATCTAGCAAGTGCACCAGTCAGTGTTGTTTCTCTTTCTTTACAACATAGTATTTGGCTTCTGCTGGTGTTAGTGCTTTTAAATGCAGAGGCTGTGCCGTTACTTAAATCCTTGTTTTTCTGTTGCAACTCAGCAATGATTTCTGCTCATAAGGAGGAGAGGGTATAAACTGTTACTCTTTCCATGCATCCCCCTCTTGCCCCCCCCTTTTTTTTTTCCTTAAGATATAAAAGGTACGTAGGGCAGGCTGTGCAATACTGTTTCTTGAAGTGCAGGTAGATAGCTGGCTCAGCTGTAACATTTGTATCAGAGCTGTTTCCAGCACCAGCAGTTTAGACAGCAGGTAATCTGCTGTGTTTGGGAGTACCTGGGACGGTTTTTCTCCAAGGAAGTGCAATGATTGGGCATTCTGTCTGGAATGTCATTCTTTAATTACTTTAATAGAGATCTGTTGGGCATATTTTCAGACAGCTAAATGAGACTATTTTGCTGTTCAGCTTCCTTTGGTGTTAATTGAACTTATGAACTCAGTTGATGACCTTGAATATTAATTCTGCGAGGGGCATGATTTAAGTGATTCATTTCTTAAAGAGATTCAAATCTCCAACAAATATAGTCTTCCCCTCTGAGTCCTGCCAGATCTGCCTTGAGGTAGAAATATGCATGTGTTTTTCAGCACTTCAACTTGTGATCGGAGCGTTGAACAAAATGTTAAAGATTAGAGAGAAAAATGGGATGAAAATGAGCTTGTCAGTTCAAGACTTTGCCATTGATGCCTACTAAATTTTTGGGAAGGGATAGTCATGTAACCCTACCCTGGACTGAATAGAATTGTAGAATAGAATGAGTACCATAGAATGGCCTGGATTGAAAAGAGCCACAGTGATCATCTAGTTCCAACCCCCCTGCTGTGTGCAGGGTCGCCAACCACCAGACCAGGCTGCCCAGAGCCACATCCAGCCTGGCCTTGAATGCCTCCAGGGATGGCGCATCCACAGCCTCCTTTGGCAAATGGTGGTGTTTATGTCTCTGATGAACAGGTGTTGTGAAAATTAAATATGTACTAAATGCTTGAGGAGACTGGATGAATGACTTATAAATAATGAATTAGATAAAAGGAGTTGATCACGTGGATGTTAGCTTAAGAGAGAGCTTAATGCTGTCTGCCAACCAACAATTATTTGCTCCTTAGTTGGCCCACATTCGTTTCATTGTTTTTCAACTGACAAGTTCTGTCCTAAGGCCAACCACCTACACTGAGCTAGCCCCTCTTCTTGACTAATTCTTGGCAAGGTTCTACATTGCAGTTTTAGAGGCTGAAATGTGTTTGGTGAAAGGTAACTCTACAGACACGAGAAAATGAGCCTTTAAGAAGAACTAATGAAGGCAGATTAATATTCATGAAATTGAGATGGAAATTGACTTCCAACCAAAATAATGGCCAAATGCATAGTGTGCTTGTTAGCTGGTTGTAGTAGAAGCATTGCCAGAAACCTGAGTTTGATCCTGGAGGAGTGTGATTGAGTGCAGAAATGCATAGGCAAGACTCTTGATAGTATTGGTTACTGTCTGTGCCAGCTCAGACTTTTCCCTGTCGATGTTAAAGTAATGGTCGTGAGACATGATGAGTGAAGCATTTTTGCACTGTAAGTAACGTAGCTTGCATTTCTTCTTCAAAGAAGATGCAGAAAAGTCTTCCAAATGCTTACTTTTCCCTTCAACGTATTGATTGCAGGAAATAATTAAATAAAATGAAGGTACAGGCTCAGGCCTTCAAGATGTCTATTTTGTGTGCCTAATCGGGGAGATACAGACTCTGGCTTTCACAGGTGCTGAGTGTTTATAAGCCTGTTTCTGTTGGAAGCTGCTCTTACATTTATTTCTGGAAAAGCTTGCATCCCTCTGGTATTTCACATCTATCTCTCAAAACTAGTGAGTGTTTCTGGGGGTTAGAGCTGGAAAGATGAAAGGTTGGTGATAAACAAGTTCTCCTGTAATAAGCAGCTTATTTCTAGTTCTGTCTCTCCTGTTTGTGCCCATGCGCTCATCTTGGTGCAAGTTTTTAAGGGCTGTTGTGAAGTCTGAGAAATCAGTGCAGCAAGAGCAGTGAGAAACAGAAGTCAGTCTTATTTTTAGGTAACCTCTGAATACCTACCCTACTTGTGATTTTTCTGCAGTCATGGGAATTTGGGGATGCAATCAGAGGTTCTACTCTGCCATTTATTTTTACATCTATAGTTTTACATCTGGCAAGCTGAGAAGTAACTGTGGCATATGAACTCTTAAATAAAACAGCATACCAATTCTATCATGTATGTGCTCAACAAGTAATAAAAACGGTAAATGTGCTATGATCATGGCCAAATGTGAAATACCAGGGAGACTTTCATCCACTTAACTTTGCAGGTAGTTCATCCATTTAAAGAATATCGAGGCTTGGGGTCCATTTTGGCTTCTATATTGTGAAGAAATATTTGTAATTTCATCATTTCATTTTTCTCTTACCTGCTTTATCTTGTGCATTGTTTCTCATAGTTTCTACTGGATGAGGATGGATAGGGAAGATGATTAGTTGTTATGCTTATTTTCTAAGTCTGATTTAAAAAATATATATATATATATATGTATTTTTTTAATACAGTATAGAAGGTCTTCTTTCCATCTGGCACCCCTAATTTTCTTTTTCCTAACTACAAGGAGACTTTCAACTTATTTGTGAGCTGTTGAAAATTCTTACTTAAGAATTTTTAAGCAAACCTTAAATGGATGGTGAATAGTGAACAGACAGAGTTACTACTTATCTGATGAGAACAATGCTTCTAAAATGTGAAGGTTTACATGTGTTTATTATGGGAATATATAAACAGAGGGGCAGATCTGTCAGGAATACAAGCAGATGTCATGTCTCGCTCGACAAGTATGTCATCTATCATCTCTTGTGGCTGGTAGGGAAGTATGATACTCTGCTGATTGTTCTGTTTTGTTATCCATTGCATGCTGACCCATCTGATAAGTGGACATTTCTGATAATGGTTTTGTGAGTTACAAAACAGATTATCTGAATTATATTTGTACATAAACTTAACTGCAATTTCTGATATCCTATTAACGTTTGTAGTTCAAGAGTTGGTCCACAGCATCACTTGAGACTGTGATCTTTTGAGTGCCGTAGGCCAAGATAATAATGTAGAGCATATGTCTTTCTGTAGGAATGTGAAAAAAACAAAATAAATACTTCAAGTTTGTAAAGTAGTGTATTAGCATGCTGGTTGGTAAAAGGCTGGAGTTCGTGATTTATTTCATTGTACATCTATCTTAAATCATGTAGAACCTTTTAGATAACTAAATTGGGAAAAAATTAATGGATACATAAATGAACAACTTCATTAGTATTCATTTAGCCATTTTTTCCCCTTCTATATACTAGTTTTACTGTGGTATCTTGTTAAAATCTATGAATAGCAGTACACTGAATTTCTTATTGCTTTGTTTGGAAGTGTTTTATGAGTGTAGCAGTTTGGCCAGGAGAAATGAGTGGAGAGGGAGTAATGACTGTCACTGAGGTCGGTTTTTGTAGGTTTTTTTTGAGGGGGGAGGGGAATAGGTTGTTTTGAACATACATCTGTGTTATTCTTTATTAAAACATTGCTTCCTGTTCTTACTGCCACAACAACCTGGCATTTACTGTTCCTCGGTTTTCCTCTTGAACCTCACTGCTAAGTACGTGGCTTATCTGCTCATCCACTTCAGAGTTGCTTCCTGGTATTCACCAAGTGTGCAGTGAGTTGCCTGGAAGGCCTGTGGACAAGAAGTTCTAGTGGCAGTGTGTATTGCTGAGCTGTATCTCCTTGTGCTGTCGGTTTACATGCTGTATCCGGAGTTTGGGGGCATTTGTGTAACCCACGTTGTGTATATAAATGATGTATATGCTCTGATCTTGATTTAGAAAATTGCATTCCTAATGCATGTATGACCAAGTGTTGAGAAAGGCAGTGCAGTGTTGTGTGATACAAGATTTTGGTCAATGTGTATGTTTATTCAGAGATCCATAGCTTGCCCTACTTCTTGTGCAATGAGCGTGTAGTTCTGTCTCAACAGAGCTTTGTGTCTGTTCTTGGATCACAAAAGTGACATAACAGCATTGGGGAGGGAAGGAGTGTATAGGGTCAGTTTCCATTTTGCATATCTGTATTCTTGCTGCCAAGACATGATTCCAGGAATGCTGTAAGGCCCTTTGATCTAGCAGTCCCTGAACGCCTATCAGCCAGAGTTATGGCTCTTGAAGGAAATGAAGTTGGCAATGTGGGAAAAAGTACATGGGTTTTGAAAGATTATTTCTGTTACTCTTACAAATCACGCAGTAATTTGAGGTGAAAGGGGCCTTGTAAGGTCATCTAGCCCAACTCCCCTGCAATGAACAGGGACATCTGCAGCTCTTCTTTGTGTGTGGTGGTGTTGGTTGGTTGGTTTGTTTTGGTGTCTTTAAAGATACGTGCTGTTTAAAAGTTTTTACTATTTCATGAACCAGCTTTTTGCCCTTCCTGACATTCTTTGTAGCAGTGAAACTTTATATTCACCACTGCTTTGGCTCTTTGTTCCTTTTATGGATTTTCTTAACGTCTGTTCTGGATTTGTGGCCAAAGCCTGCAGTTACTGTGGGATTTATGTAATCTATTCAGCATAGGAATAGCACCAATAAAAGATTAGAGCTGTCATAGTTTTGAGCATTTGTCCAATTTGTAACAACTAAAACATTGCCCTCAGGACGATGATGGGATAGCAGCATGTGTGTGTTAAACATGTGATTGCTTTGAGTGCTTGCAAAGGAGAAGAAAGTGAGAAAATCAGGAGTCTGTTGGTAATTGCCCTAGATAAGGAAACATGGCTGGGGTTGTCCAAGAAGAGCTGTGGCACTGAAACTGTGTGAACTGTTTTTCTTGATAAGCTTTTAGAATTGCAGGCTCAGGTAGTTCAGTGAGTGCTCTGCCCTTGGGCAGGAGATATTCTCTGAGGATGAGTATCTGACCCTCACCTCATCTTTATGCTTATTCAAATGCTAATAAATAAGATCGGCTGAAGGATACAGATTATTTTATAATGAAGACATGTCGTCAGAGTTAAGAACAGTGTCTCCCCTACCTCATGCACAAAGGGCAATAATCTTTTTTTTTTTAGGGAGAGTGGTGCTGTATCACAGAGATTACATGATATCTTTGGAGACTGGAAGCACCCTGATTATTATTTCAGCCTTGTCCACTCCAATATTGTGTACAATCTGGTTGTCTCTCTTCTTCTTTCATGGAAGGTACACAGTGTACTCACATTTGTTGGTTTTGTGTTGGTTTTTTTTTTTCTTTTGCTATTGAGAATGGTATCAAGCTACTGTCTGGGAACATTGTGTTGAAATCAAAATGTTATTAGCAAGTATAGCAAGGAAGCGAATGACCTTAAAAGCACCGTGTAGCTGAGTAACAGTTCTGAACTGTTTAACTACTATAGCTGGTATGAGTTCTATTGTCTCAGCTGAACTGGAGATCTAATTGTTTTATGTTTGCCTTTTCCATGAATAGACCTATTCTTCTGCTGTTTGGGCATATGTATTAGTCTTGGAAAATATGTAGATAATAAAAACTAACCTTTCTAATATCAATATATCTTTACTTATAATCTCATTCAGCATTTCAAACTGAATAATTGTTGAAGTTCTAACTAATGAACTATATGAAGTCAAGTTTGGACGTTGTCCCTCTTTTCCCCTCCATCATAGTTTTCTTTCATATACAACATGCTTCACTACAGAGACGTGTTCACTTCATTGCAGGGAGGTTATGCTATACCTTGGTTTGTAAAGCAAAAGGAGGGTTCTCATCAGAAGGCTTCAGCTTTGTCTTTTATCCTATTGCTCTAAGATTTCTACAAATACTATCAAAAATATTGTATCTGAGTAGAAGTGTCTGTTGCAGTCATCTGATCTGCCTTGCTACATTGTGGAGGCTTGTGAACCCCTGTACTTGTATGCTGCAAGCTCCAAACCTCTCTAAGCTTGATTATTATTCTCTTTGTGAATGGGATATCCATATTTCTTCAGTAGAAAAAACAAATACCTTGAGTGTGCAAGCAAGGATTTAGAATCTGTTTTCTTCACTAAGAGTTGCTGCTTGAAAAAATGTGTTGATTTTCCATTCCTCCTCCAGGTTTCTAGTGCTTCTGTTATGAACAATGAAGTTCTTGGAGTTGCTTGTCAAGGTTCTTCAAGCAATCACAGGGAGAGAAATGTTACAGATGTTTCTACTTCTATATGCACATCTGTTCATATCGACACTGCTGGAGCTTTATACAAAATCACGTTTTTTTCTTTCTATGGGGATAATATTTGTTTCTCTTTACTGTATTTAATGGTAACAGCTGGGAGTATGTCCAGAATTTTGAGAATTTATATTTACCACTTATTTTCTCATGGTGGGCCAGATTTTCTGCGTGAGTAAGTGAGGTTAATGGTGTTGCATGCTGTGATTGTTCATTTTAAGCTGTCAGGACTGAGAAGCTCTTCTCCACTGTCAGTGTTACTCTGACTAAAAAACGTCAGACTCTGGCTATGATTGTTCTGCTGCTTAGCAAACAGCTTATCAGAAAATGGCAACAGCGGTGAATCAAGTCATTATCTGTTCTTTGACGGAGTTGTGAATTATTCTATGGAATGCAAATTGCATGCTGATAACTAAGGTTATCAGCCCCAAGGTTCTGAATTTTTCTTCTCCTATGTAATTTTCAGGGGGGAGATAATGCAGAGTGATGTTTTGTTTTTAATCTCCTTTTAATCCATTTTCCAAAAGCTAATATGATTACACCATTTGAATGAAAGGAAATCCATGATTCTGTGAAATAACTTCTATGATAGTAACAAACACTTGATTTTTAGTGCCCATGCCCCTCAGTCAATACAGCAGAGGTTAGGCAAGCTCTGGGACCAATTCAGGCCCTCACAAGAAAGAGTTAAGTGTGCCTTTTCCTATTTTCATTACAATTTTCATCATGAGATTGAATTAATGAGCCGTTATTCTCTTCTCACTGAAGGCTTTTTCCAGTACAATGAGGATAAAAAGATTTTTATGATCTCTTATTTAAAACAGGCATCTGTTTTGTTCTGACCTTTTTGGCAGTCTGTTTTGACTGGCCTGTTGTATCATCCCTTGTGACAGACCTGCAGGGAAAGAAGTGGGTTGATGAGCCATGGCAAACTCAGACTTTTAGAAAGGTCATTTTAACCCAGCGTACTGAATGTAAAGGCTATTTATGTTCTCATGACTCATTCTGCAGTTTGTGAAGCTGACAGTGGTGGAGTGGGGCAGCTCAAGCAGAACCCACCTGTGCTTCTCCAGATACTGGTTGTGGATTACACACCTGTTCTTGTCAACAGCCTTCCTGCTTGACCATGGGCAGGCCTCTTGAGATTCAGTCCCACACCATGGAGGTCTAGTGGCAAAACTCCAGATGGCCAAAGCAGGAGCAGGACTGAATCTTCATCCTTGGATCTCTCTGCTTATTCTGTTCTGCGTGTTGCAAGGTCCACGGTTAAAAGTGCTGCTGTCTCTTGTGAAGGAGTATCTGTCAGTGCAAATAGTTAGTGTTTGAAGCCCTTATTTATTTATTGGGCTTCAGAGTCAGTGGGTGGCACTCTTTGTTTTCAAGGGAGAAGGCTGGCTTCATGCTATTCTAACTTATGCTTATGTGCTATACCAGATTATAATGAGAACATTTGGGTTAGGAAAGCTGCTTTGTTTCTGTGCAACTACTTTGTCATGAAAAATCCTTATTCCAAACCCTTCTTCTGGGGGTAACACTTGCCACATCCTTTACATGTGTAATCTAAGAGATAAAGAATGATCAAAAGTTCCCCTTTGTGTTCATACCCCCCTCTGTGTCGTACCTGACTCATCTCATTCAGATTTACGATGGTATGTGCATCTATATATATATATGCACGCTTGCGTGTATCAGTAAGTAAATTTGGGCGTTCCAGTGTGAAACTAGTTTCTCCACAGTAACATAAACAGAAAACATGTATACGTTTTAAAATTTGAAGTCCATCAATGGGCACTCGTTTATTCTGAGAACTTCATGTAAATTAAGTGTCTTACATGTGTAGCACAATGCAAGCTGAATGTATCATCAACTTGATGCAGTACTGCAGACAGTGGAGTAAGCAATGTGATCCAATGACAGGATACCATGGGACCACTCAAAACAGGCTGCAATTATAAGACAGTTGCAAGGTGTAAGGGGAAGCCTTAATCCCTTTCTTAATTGCATTCTGAGACTGAATTATGGCTTACATTATCCCTTGCACAACCTTATTGAAACCAGTTCTTAAAGGGTACACTTTAATGAGGAGCAACTCTGTTTATTGACGTCATCGTCTCCTGTTCTGAGGATTGTCTTCCTTGTCCTTCCGTGTTCTCATACTAGCGAGTGATGCATTTAAAGAGCAGATCAAACTGAAGTGTGGGAGATAGTCAAGCTAATCAAACACTGAGATATCTCTGCAGGTTTTTTGTTGCTATAGTCATGGAAATGCTGATGTTTTATAGACAGAGTGTATAACAAGAACAGGAAATGACAGTGCAGTTTGTTTTCTTGAAGAATACAATGAGAACAGAGGTAGCTGCAGCTACCTTAATTAGATTTTTTTCAATTAAACATTTTTAGCAAGGATGAGAAGTTCTGCTAATTGAATCTGTTCTAATTTCCATCCCCCTGCTTGTCATGTTTCGCTCTTCAGTTTGGGAAATATCTCAAGAAACAGCTCTTGTTGTTCTCTGCTGATTACAGTGTGTGGTGACAGATGGCAGGCAACATGCTGATGTGCAGAGTAGCTACATGTAAGCCATAGGAACTCCCACCTGTCTTCATTATAATGAAACTAAACTGGATCCAGTCCAGTGACTTAGGACTGCCTTGACTTCCTCCTCTACTATCAGTCTCATCCACTTTAATACAAGAAGAAGTTTGTTGTGCATTAGTAATGCCCACAAATATTTAAATACTGTTACAGTGAACTGTAGAAAGTCTAAAAGAAATGTGATATTTAGACCTGCATCTCTTCAGGACAGAGCAACTGTTAATTTTTAGCATTTCTGCAGTTGGTACTATACACTATTGAGATTTCTTTTGGTGTGTTTCTGGCTCTTTGAATACCACTTAATGCGTTTAATGTTTTGGCACCTGTCAATCTACTAATTTCAAATGTGAGTTTGCCCAGAGGTTGATATTGATGAATATTAAAGTAGACTTGAATGTGCTTTGTGTTGGAGATGACTTCCTGATTTAGAGACATGCCATAGCAGTACTTCTCACAATTTACCTGCATGCTACATGTGTTCCCAAGTCTGGGCAAAGCAGACAATAGATGCATTGGTGATACTCAGTTCTGTACTGGCTGAAGGTTTGCTGTCTGAACCCTGGATCAGATGTTCTGAAGTTTCTGTGTATCACAGTGACTGAACTCTTGAGGAGATGTTTCCCACATGTGAGATAGTTTTAGCTGTTTTAGATGTGAAACTTATGGTTTTTTAAATGGTCTTTCTAGCTAAAGTGATTAAGTGATTCAGGAAGGATTCAAGAAAGGATTTTGTGAGAAAATTGGTCTTTGTGCTTACCCATTTCTCAGAGTGTTCTGAGTGAAGCAAATTGACTACTTTTTTGTTGTAAACATCTTTTGAGATGCACAGGGAGTCTACTCAAGAGTTCTTTAGAAATCTGTGCCATTGAGGATTATTTCAAAAGCTGCTTTTGGTGTTATGCCAGATGGTCTTTTACAAGTTCCCATAACTGGGAACAACTTACAAACACAGAAAGACTGTAGATTTGTCTCAAGAGATCTTTGCCAAGTACAGAAGCTTACTAGATTGCTTAACTGAGCCGTGCCTGTGACTCTAGTCTTTAATTTGTTGTTAAAGAGAGGGGAAGCTGTGTTTCAAGGAGCGTACAGCAGTTTTGTGCTCCTTAAGGGTAGCCTTAGTGATTTGTGTCCCTTTCGGGGCAAGGTGGAGGGAAAGAAAGGAATACTTACTTGTATACTGGATATATACTGGACTAATACTTACTGGATCCACACAATAAAGTTGATTTTCAGAGTGGGTTTTCAGTCTCTGTTGTAAACAGGATCTGCTGGAGGAGTTTCAAGCTGAGTTCCCCAAAGCTGAAATAGCCAGTGTTTGGTAACCCCATCTTTATTTAATCAAAACAAAACAAAAAGGCAAGTTCAGATTGTAGACTGCCAGTTTTGTAGGGAGATTAATAGGTTATGGGCAGACAATGGCAAGGTATGATTTTCAGGTAGCTTTGGCAATTGTCTGAAATTGCAGCAATTGCTGCTCTAACCTGGAACTTCTTAGTTAGTTATGAAGGGAGAACTTACGAAAGAAGCAGATTATACACTGTGGCATAGTGTGTTTTAATTTATCAGAATTTGTTCCTTAAGAATTGTAAGAGAGTTGATCAATTTTAATTTTATATACTTTTTGACAGATAACTCAACATTTGGTCAACTGAAACTAAGTGAATTCAGGTCAAAGGCAGCTCACAGGAAAGAAGAGTAAATGAGGGAAAACTTCATTTTGGTGTTCAGATCAGAGACCAAACATTCTGACTCTGTTTTGAGAATACCAGGGTGGGTGAGTTTGAATACATTGAGATTTTAAAACAGAAGCATGCTCCAGATGGTCAGGACTGTTTAGTTTGCATTTAGGCAAGAAAACAGGCAACTAGATATCTTCTTTTCCTTCTTGCCCTCTATACACTTGTCTCTAAGAGTGGAAAATTCATGCAGGTGATTCCAAAGGGGGTCTTTGTGGTATGATGCTGACATTTGAAGAGCTAAGACTCTCAAGGGCTGGCACAGGATGGTTTGCCATATGCAAACCTTGTTATACAAGTGTAAAACTAGACTCTGTGGGTACAGATAAGTGCCTTTATGATATATGACCTAATGAAGTGTTGCAGACCTTCAGGGAGACTGCAGTCAGACATGGGCTAAGTATCTCTTATTGGGAATGTATTTCCTGCCAGTGAGCAAGATTAGCTTGAAAGGGCTTATGGTTGCTAAGTGTTCTCCAGATGCTGCAAATCCTCTCTGATGTAGAACAAGGAATAAAGAGAGAAGTCGCAGCAATCACAGCTCCAGGCAATGTTGGTTTGCTCTCCAAACAAGAAAAATCCAGTGTCTGAGTACTGAGTCAAAAGCATCTAAACTACTACCTGGGTCACTGGTTTATTTTAACATGCAAAAGTTTGTGTTATTCTATAATCAGGGTACAGTTTTATCATAGTTCTCGTACATGCTATTTCACGTGTAGGCATTTCATAGAATCACAGAATCATCAAGGTTGGAAAAGACCTCTAAGATCATCCAGTCCAACCATCTACTTATCACCAATATCTCTCACTAAATCATGTTCCTCAGTACAACATCTAAGTATTTCTTGAGCACCTCCAGGGATGGTGACACCACCACCTCCCTTGGCAGCCCATTCCAGTGTCTGACCACAGTCTTGGAGAAGTAGTATTTCCTAATGTCCAACCTGAATCCCCCATTATTTATTTTTTTTCCTCCATTTGCTTGTGTCTACACTGATTATGGTTGTGGGCTGCTAATATGGCAGGACACACTGTGCTATGAAGGAGGCCATAGACCAAAACTTCACAAATAAGAAGTTGGGTCTGAAACAACTTTTCTGGCAGTCTAAATATGAAATAGAAGTCAAGTGACTGAAGTACTTATGCTTATAATGCTGAGGTGAAGAATCAGTAGTGATCTGTGAATCTTCTTTTTGTGCTTTGCACATTCATTTATGCACACGGAAGGCTAACAATTGAGAAGTATTTTGTGGAATATCACTTAAAAAAGTCATTCTTAAAAGTACATGAGTACATATGCTAGCTTTCTTTAGAGGGGAAAAATGCCTCATGGAGTTGTTGTGAAGCTCTCCTTGTATGCAACTACTATCTTATGGACAGTGATACAGACCTTCTGGAACATTGTTGGTTTTTTGTTTTGTTGTTTGTTTTTTGGTGTTTTTTTTTTGTTTTGTTTTGTTTTTTTTAAATACTATTTTTAATTCCATTGTTCCTATTCACATTTATTTGCTTATTTATTCTTACTTCAGGGAGAAGTGTCTCCTTCCTCTCCAACTGGCTCTGGAATCGAAGAGCATGAAGTTGGCCCAGCAGGCTCTTGCAGGGATGCAGGTATGGCTTAAGAGTGGGGTGTTTATATTAGTTGGTAGTGGGCATCAAGGAAATTTAGGCTTTTCTTTTGAAAAAATGCTACAGAAGATGTGTCTGTCTTCTGGTGGATGTAAAAATGATGTTCATTTTTCTGTAACAGTATTCAGAATTTAGAGTGCAATTGAAGGCTGTTGATTCTGTGGAAGCTTGAAATGTTCTGCACATAGGTGGGAGTTCCTGACTTTCAACATGAGATGGAGATGTAGTCTTCCTCATGTGGCTCTGTGCCCTCCATAGTCCTCAGGAAGCCATACCTTACAGCTGCTTAGTTTCTTAGAAACTAGAGTGAAGTGATGAAGAAGTTAATAAAAGATCCTGAAGCTATTTGCAGGGTTTTTTTCCCATTTTTTTTCAATATCACTGGATGTGAATGTTTTTGAAATTGCAGACAAAAACAACAGCAAAGCATGAGAAACAAAAAGGCACTATAGTATTTTACAGTATAAAATTAAAGGAGTTTACCTTTCTTTTAATTGGACAAATAGCTATGCATCAGTAAATTCTTACCACTTGAGAGAGATTAGCTGTGGAAGAAACTGGTACACTGCTGAATTATGAAATGCCTGCTACTGTTTTTCAATAAGAAGCTTCTCTCTCAAAGAGTAAACATAGATTTGTTTGGGGAGTGTAAGGATGTAAGTTCAAATTCACTTCACTCTGCATATGAGATATCAGGCATACTGTTAGAGGAAGTGATCCATATGGAGGCACAACATGGTGGTGTGAGGCTTTATCTAGGAAAAAAAATGTATTTTCTTTAAAGTTACTCTAATTGAGTTTTGCCTTAAGAGTACTTGGGAAGATAAATGCCATAGTTTTTTCCTCTGCTCCTTTTCTCCTTCTTTCCCCTCAGCTTTTCCTGCATAGCAGAACACCATATGGTAGGGAATATTGCTTTGGTCAGCTGCGATCAGTTGTATCAGCTGTGTTCCCTCCTAACTTCTTCTGCACTCCTAGCCTACCCGCTGGCAGGGCAATATGAGAAACAGAAAAGACTTTGATGCTGTTCAAGCACTGTTCATTAATTGCTAAAACATTGGTTTACATATTATTTACATCAATGCTGTTTTGCTGACAAACCCCATACACAACACCATGTGGTCTACTATGAAGGAAATTAACTCTATCCCAGGAAAAAAAAAAACAAAACAAAACAAAAAAAAAAACAAAAAACAGTATAAGCATAGAAAATAGGACTACTTCATTCCTACTTCTACAGACTTGAAGCTGGGAGGGAGCTTAAGGACAGAAGTCATGCGGAAAGTACAGGGTAAAGTGGACTATTGAAAGAGTGTTCTGGGACAGAGCAACGTTTTGTTCCTGGAAAATAAGACAAGGTTGTTTTTCTCTGCAGTTGGATCATCTAGGAGAGACAGTTCTGGAAAAATATTTGCCTGAGTGCATTTGTTGCAAAAGGCTGTCACTAACAGGAGGTACCAGTGAAATGGTTCTAGACTATGTAGAAGAGGAGTTCAGAGTACAGTCCTGAGGAAATTGTTTCAATGGCTATGTCCCCTTGATGTGTTACCTAACATGTGATTCTGATTTAATTTTTTGTTCTTCATGAGAGTGCATTAAAAAGAATTTGGAGCTGTTACGGTCTTTGAAATATTTTCAGTATTGTTGTAGAATGCTGATAGAGCCTGGTTTGTTCAGGTTCAGTAAACAAAAGCAGAGGTGTTTGATTTTTTTGTTTCTTTGTTTTTAAACAAAAACAACAAAAAGCCCACAAACCTTTAGGGAAAACAGCAAGAGTAAACAGTGTTTTATTTGGGTAGAAAAAGAACTTATGGGCATGAACTGGTTGTGAATAAATTGAGGCTGGAATGTGAGAGGCAGTTATTTTTAGAAACTTGTTGATTTTTATGGGAGAAGTGTGAAATAACTGAAATCTTCTTGAAATGGGACATGGTTAGCTCGAGGAAGTGAGAATGTAACATGAAGAGCTCAGTTAAGTGTTTCTATCTATCAGTCCCACTTTCAAGCATGAAAATAGACTCTCACAAAATCCTAGTGAAAATCTTTCACGTCCCACTAATATTTTTCATGTTGATTCCCTCGGTCTCACACATCTCCAGTTGTTGGAAGATGCTGGCTCTGATGCAGTTTTTTCAAGACAAAGCCAGTCTGATTGGTCTGAAATATTTAGCCTGAAGCTCAATCAGTCTGAATTGAATCCATTCCTGGGTACCATATTTCCTATAGTTCCTATGCCTCTCATTTGCTAGCAGTTCTCTCCTTCTGAGGATTTGATAGCATTTGTGATAAGTCAGCTTTTGAATGACACTAAACGTGTCAGTGATCAGAAATGCTATATCCACTGTGCTTGTGTTCTGTGTCTTTCAGAATTAGAAGACAGCTGAATCTTTTGTCTCCCACTGAGCAGGGTATCTGCTAGCACTAGTTTGAGGTCAGGGCACTAACCTATTTGGGGATTTTTTTATTTTTTGTTCCCACTTTGTTTTGGAGGGATGGAAGGCATTATTTCGAATGGTTTGTGATCTCACATCAGTTGCTGATAATGGATGCTCCAAAGGCAGGGTGGGAAAGACACTGCTGGAATGGCAGCAGGTTCAAAAGATATGAACTTTTCCTTCATTGCAGCTTGGGTTTCCCAGTTTTTGCTGTACTTCCTTATATTACTGGATCACTTTGAATTTTGTATATGGAACATAGCCACTGTAGTACCAACATTAGTAGGCTTGGTATAGTAGTTAGTGGCAGCATTAGTCAGAGGCAGTATTGTGTTCCATCTGTGCACTGCCATTTTCTCTCTACAGAAGCTGCTGTCTGATGAGAGGTTTGTATCCGTGGAAACAGACTCGGATGAGAAACAGTTGCTTAATCAGATGCTGAATGCCGTCAAAGTGACTCCTTCGCTCAACGAAGATCTGCAGGTTGAAGTGATGAAGGTTAGTGTTTCCCACATGTCAGTTCTTGCAACAGAGGCTGCGTAAGTGCTGGGATTAGCAAACAAATTAGATGTTGTCTTGGAAATCTTCACCATAAGGACAGTATTTGATTCCTTCCTTCCTGTTGGCAGATGTCAGTTGTTTTCATTTCTGCTTGGTTTGTGTTTTCCTGGGTAAACAGGAGATAGATCGAAAGAACTGTGACCGCTACTGTTAATACAATGTGAGACAGGACAAACAATTCACTCCATGGTAATTCACAGGTAAATGACTTGCAGATTTGGAAGTTTGTGTTTGGTGTTAGTGCTCATGAGTTGGACTGTACAGTTTTGTAATTTTGTAACATGTGGATAGGTCCTTACTAGCTTGTGTCCCCTTTGTAAAGTGCTAATGGTGGAGCATGATGTGTCTAGACATCAAAATGTTCCTGGATTAATTCATAAGAGAGGTTATGTTCTGTATACTCAGTGAACATTTTCTACTCTAGAAATGCTTTAGCATTCTTCTGCTCGTGTGTTAGGAAGCCTGGATGTCAGGAAGTATGGTTTTGGAAGGGAAGTGCTGTGAATTTTCCTTGCCCTGTTGGAGTTGGTGTATTATAACCTGCTAGTACTGCCATGAAAATAATGACTTCCAATACCGGCATAGTTCACTATGCGGTGGTGGCAGGTTGCCATGTGTTTGGATGTAAAAAGTGTACTTTGAGGTTTTATGTGCAATTGCTGTCCTCTTATAGGAAAAAAAAAAAAAATACTCTTTTGGTGGTCTTCTTGTGTCTTCTCCATACCTAGTACCGATCTATGTGTTTAAATGTACTTATTTGACTGTTGTTTACTTCCAAGTGCATAGACTAAGTGTCTTTATTTTTTACCTATGTGTGACATCCTTGTACTAAAGAATATATGTTACTTGCTTTGAAACTTCTTTGTATTAGCTGTACTCTGCCAAGGAGGCTGGTTGCTTGCCTGCAGCATGCACTCTGTGCCAGAAGATGCATGAGGTTGAGCCTAGCAAGAGCGAAAGAAGATCATAGAATCATAGAATGGCCTGGGTTGAAAAGGACCACAGTGATCATCTAGTTAACCCCTATGTGCAGGGTTGCCAACCAGCAGACCAGGCTGCCCAGAGCCTCATCCAGCCTGGCCTTGAATGCCTCCAGGGATGGGGCATCCACAACCTCCTTGGCAAATCTGTTCCAGTGTGTCACTGCATTTTATGGAAGCAGGATTTTGCCTATAAACAGGCTTAACTTGAGGCATTCAGATCTACAGCTCTAACCCAGCATGCTTCTTTCTTGCCTGTAGTGAGAAAGGTGAAGGGTTACCTGGCAGCACTTCTGAGCTGGCACCTTCTTACTTTTTGGTGTTTTTTTTTGATTGTCTGTTTTTATCCTCTTGAGTATTGCAGAATCAGGATCTTCGTGAACATTGTTTCTTTGAAACAGTGGTGCAATAAGCAAAATAAATAAATGGAATATTTACATACTGTTTCTGAAACAAACAACTACCACCCCCAAAAGCAATGCTCACCCCCCATTTTGTGCAAAAAAGTAAGGAAAACATTGTCTTCATTCTACTGAGTGAAATTTTAATGTATAAGTCCTTTCCTAAAGTTCTGTATAAATAAAAGGTAAAAATCAGATTTCATATATACATCCCAAGAACAATGCAAAACTTTTATTTTTGTTCATTGAGGAAGAGCAGTGGGTCAAAAGATTTAAACAGAGCATTTAATGCTCAAGAGACTTTGTATCTGAGACTTACCTAAAAGCCATTTCAAGCAGTAGATCCTTTTTACATTGTACCCTGAAGGTTGCAGATGCAGTTGCTACTACCTTTGGGAGTTGAGGTCTGGGAATGTGGCAAAGTCCTCAGGATTTCAAGCAGCTTGTCTCAACTATGAATTTTAATCCCTAGATCTGCTAAATAGTGTCATAAGGTCAGCATACAAGCACACATTAGACTGGGTTCCTCCATCCAGAGGTTCTCAAATACATTTTTATGCATTGCAGATATTAGATGCTCCTGAATGTGAGGTCTGTATGAAACTGGGTCAGCAGTGTTTCCAGCCTGTTTCTTTGTGGCTTGCTGCATGGTCGCAGTAGTCTCACAGGTACTGACAATGCAACTAAAAGCTTTTAGTCATGTAAAACAGAGTCTACAATGGAAATACAGGAGTGTAAAATCTCACTTCAACTTGCTGGCACCTGAGCTCCTGAAACACTTTAAAGCATATTTGGGAAGTCATATCCAAAATATCTTCCATCACTTCTGGCAAGTGTCCATCAGAAATTCACACTTTGCTAATTATCCATAGTAAATGCTTTGAATATTTATCTATATGATTCTTTGTCATTCATCTGTTTTGTATATGGGTGTAAAGGGATTTGATGAGCTTGGGAGACAGTGTAAAGTTTTTACATTCAGGTATCTGCAAATTGGGATTGGTAGTAGAAGAAGGAACACAAGACATAGACATAAGTGCAGGTAGTTGCTTTGATACACTTTTTGGAACTATTAATTATTATTATTACTCAAAAATTATATATTATATATTGTTTTTATATAAGTAATCAAATATTGTTTTAAAGGGACAGCATTAGGCATAAATGGAATAGGAAAACTGTAGTGGTTGCTGTAAGTGAATGAAAAGGAATTCTAGCTGGATGTCTTTCAGCACTGAGGAAACTGAACAGCTGAGGCCACTGCTATAGAAATGGAACAGCACTCAGCAATTTATGGCTAGGTACCAGATCATCCTTATTTTTAAGAGTGAGTGTCATGGTATGCTCCACAGATTCCTGTATTGGAGGATCACAACAACAGCACAGTGGCAGTGTTGAGGGCAAGGCCGGAAACTAGCTGAATTACATCTTGGATAGCCAGAGAAGATTAATACTGCCGAAATACAGCTGTCAAGTAATGCTCAGAGCCTTCAAAGACGCTGTAACAGGTTGCCCAGAGAGGTTATGAATGCCCCCTGCCTGAAAGCATTCAAGGCCAGGATGGATGGTGCTTTGAGCAACCTGGTTTAGAGGGAGGTGTCCCTGCCTGTAGCAGGGGGTTGGAACTAGATGATCTTAAAGGTCCCTTCCAACCCAAACCATTCTATGATTCATCTCTCACGATATCTCTTCTGTGATAGGTGAAGGTGATTTTGGCCTTTCTGTAAACTGTTCAGAAGTGGAATCTTACTCTGTGTAATAAACAAATACTAAATTAAACTGCAGATTAGAGATTGCTGGCAATATCATTAGTTCTTCTGGATATAAGCCATGGATTGCATCTCTCCCTTAGGTGTTTCATTCAGAGCAATTATGTGGGAGAAAATTCGGAGTAGTTACTCTGAAGTTCTTGCTCATCCTTTTGCAGAACACCGTTAATATATTAGTAAGTACTGGGCAATTTCTATGTGAACAGAAGTAGTGTGCCCAAAAGAAGTCTGGTCTTTTCTGTGAGGAAAGGGAAAAGGCTAAAACTTCCTGGCGTGAATGTGCGCTAGTAACAAACAGAGGCATACTGGCTACATTAGATTTCCCATATACTAATGAAAGGTGTCAATGGTGTATGAGACTTGCATGCTGTTTACTTGCCAAGCATTGTATGTCTTTAGAGTATCTCAGTGGCTATGCTGTATGTGTATTCTCTGTACCTCTAACATATTTTGTCAGCGATTTATTCTCACACTGAGAACTAAATTGAGCTTATTTATGTGTTTTAAATCATGTATAAAGGTGCTAAGAAATCAGGAAAGCGTGATCAGCAGAAACAATGGACCTGATGCAAGGCCACTTTAACATTTACCTTGTTGCCATGATACTTCATTATCATGCTGAAAAACCTCATGTATGCTGAACCTGTTTGTGGTTTTCCTACGCTCAGCTGACTGTGTCAAGGGAAAGGAAAATCACACAGTTATACAGTACCTTGTTGATCTTCCTGTAATCTGTCAGTAAGTTGATTGCAGTTAAAAATGGAATAATATGAGTATTTTTTACTTGCATATTTACATTATAGTATTTGTGTAAGCTGGGAGGGAGAGCTCTGTTATCACTAATCAAATATTATCAGTTTTATTAGTGATGCATCGAAGTGACTCAGTGATCTTTGATATGTTTGCAGATTTATGAGGCAAAACTGGGGGGTGGAAGGGAAGAGGAGTAACACCCTTCACAATAGACCAGTGATATGGCTGGCTCAGTTATAGGAATAATTTGGTTTTGTGACATAGGGCTGCATTATAACTGAGCGAAAAGCAATGCTGTATCTTGTGTTCAAGAATAGGGATATTTTGCTGGCCTTAGCACTAGATGACCTAGCAAGTAATTTACAGCAGAAAGAATTCCTGGAGAAACTCTTGTCTGAATATAAATATGGGTTTGGGTGTGGTTGTGGGGTATGGAGGATCTTGGTTTCTTTTTTGATTAGCTGCTTTTAAATTCTGGCTTCAGGTGCTTTAAACTGGCTGAAGTACTTCTGCTTTGTTTAATTAGACCTTTGTTTGCCAGAGCACATACAATATTGACAAAAGCGCTACTGGATATGGCCAGACCAGCAGAAGAAAATGAAACTAATATGTAGCTGAGCATTTTTCTTTTTTCTTTGATTTTTTTTTTGGTAATTCTTCAGCTAGAGGAGCTAGAGTTTAGCTTTGAACACAACTCTTGTGCCAAAGCAGGGGAAATGTAGCATGAAGGAAGAGGCTAGGGTGGAAAGAATCTGAAGCCACGATGATTTTTTCCCCCTTTTTACTGAAGTTACAGTGACTTCCACTTACAGTTTGACAGCTGCCTTAACAACGCAGTGCCTTTTTCTGTGTATTTATCTGTCTGTGATAGTATTTTTCTAAAATAATAAGAAGATATTAAAAAAAAAAAAAAGCAGCTCAATGAGCAATTGCAAGATATTGCAATTGCAAGAGTCCTCACTCAGAAATAAGCTCTCCAGATAAGATGCATAAACCACAAAACAACGGGCATTGGCAAGAAACAAGAAAGGCATAATTCAGCTTTGAAAATTTCTGAGAAGATTCATTTACCTGGTATTTCTGCTACTGTGCTTGTGGTGTTTTTTGAAATAGACTTGTGTATTTCCCAGAACAAGAATCTGTTCTTCCATGTTTGCTTGAGGGAAGACTCTTCTAATCCCTGTATTTACCCACAATGAACAGCAATTTCATTTAGGAAAGGTTAGTTTGTTCCCAGTGACTCTTGCTTGCACTTGTTAGTGTCTTAGGTGTCTTATTGCTGACAAGCATAATTTTTCTGTTTTTATTCTGTAGACTTTCAGTGAACACTCAGCCAAAAAACTCTTTCTAAGCTTTGAATGAGATTTAATGAACCCTTGCTAAATATGCTGTGTTACAGCAATCTTTTCTCTGTACCTCTTCACTGCATTAATACAGCATTTGGGAGCTCTCCAGCAACAATATTAGACAGCTCTTTCTGGGACTTCAGTTCTTGGTTTTGGCTACAGTCAGAAATGAAATCTGAGTTCTGTAAGAGCAGGTGGAATGGAAAATAGTTCTGCCTCTGAAATGCTGGTTTTAGATTGGATGTTTGTAATTATTTTTTCCAAGACAGGAAGGAAGAAGAGAAGCTGTTTGGTTGGTTTTTACTTTGGCCATTTGTGGTAGAGAAAAATTTACTAGGCATTTGAAAGATAGTTCTAAAGTGCTTGATGTGAAACATTGACTGAGCATAAATCTAAAATCTTGGTCTCCCTGGATGGTTATATTTACTTTGGATGCTGGTAAGTGAGCTGATCAACATAATAAGCTCTCACAAACATGGATGTCTTCCCACCGTTTTAAGCTTAAATGTTTATGGAATATATCTCTCCACATACACCTTGATTTTTGCTTAGTAGAATATTATTTGCAACTGTTTTGCTCTTTCTTGACTTGTGCAATAAAATGGACAGGATAGCTGGACTGAAACAACTTGGTTTTAAGAATGTATATATACACTAAGTTCTCTATACTTTGTGACATGGCACGTATAATGGTTTTATTTAGGAATAAAGAGAGTTATTCCAGAGCACATTTAAAAATAAGCATTCATTGGTGCAGCAGTAAAATTATGACTGATGAATGTGAATCAGCAACCTAATTACTAATAGTTGCTGTTAATTAATACATTTTAATAAATAACTCTGTGATTACAGGTAATTTTTTCCCTTTGGATACATTTGTGCACTACATTGTTGGGAACATTTTTCAACATCACTTGCAATACAAATTGCATTCTACTCTCTTTATGAGCAGGGAGGGCCCTGTTTCGTATACAGTAAAAAAATTAATGTCCATCTTTATTCTCATGCTTTAATGCAGAACTGGCTTGAAATGCATATTAATGAGAACAACAAAAAATAAAAATAAAAATAATAAAAAGAAAAAAAGAAAATGCTGAAAATTTACAGATGAAAGTTTCACCAGAAATGTGTTCATTATTACTGGCAACAGTGGTGCCTGATATAAGCAATGTACAATAACTATTTTTTGTCCAGTCTGTAATTCAGAGATGTGATAAGTCTGCATCCTGAAAAGAGAGGAGTCTGCAAAAACCTGCATAATGTTGTGCACGCAGGATTCTTGTCTGCAGTCAGTCCCATCTTGCTATGCTAGGGTTTTTAGTGGCCCCCCTGCTCAACCTTTCCATAATTTTAATTGTTGCAATGTAGGCCAACTGCAAATCTAGACTCTCTTGGGTTCACTTCTCTCTCTCTCTTTTTTTTTTTTTTTAAATTCTTAATTTTAGGTAACCAGGTTAATTCCAATGAACTGGGTAACCTACCTTGTGTATTTCGAGATAAGCTCATTCTTTCCTGAATTAATTAGGACTGTAGTGAATGCCTAGTACTCATAATTAAGATTGTGATGTTCCTATAAAGTCATAGCCCCCTCCCTTCCCCCAGTTTTTAGGTGCTCAACCGTCATAGCAAAATCCACAGTCTTGAGTTAAATACCCAAGCCTTCTCCATAACGGTTGCAAAAGACTGGAAGGATAAGAGCGCAGGGTTTTTGGCCCTCTGTGGTCACTCCTCCTTCAATCTCTAGTATGGGTAAGACAGAAGGGGCAAAATTTGATCAAAAATGCTTTTCATCAAATATTGCGTAGGTTTTGCTGTCTGTGCAGGTTTGTTTGTTATTTTGAAGGGCTCGTGACTGGCATCTTTTGCATGAGTGCTGATTTTGAAGAAAAACTGTCTCAGAAAGGAGAAATGGTGGAAGTCCAACAGTGCTGGAGTCTTATCAGTGAGCTGTTCTGTGCCTTCATATGTGCCTTCATATGCAAGCAGTGTGTCTCTGAGTCGTACCTGCAGATTTCCCTGTGCTATATGAAAAGTAGCAAGTCTCCAGCACTGGAAACTAACAGCCATTCAGCATGGAGGGGAAGCACAAGTTCCTACAGGCTTTAGTCTTAGATGTATACCAGGAACTTGGGGATCGCTTAGCTGTTAAGGAAGTAAACCATAATGACACTGCATGATCACAAAGCCAAGTACAGAAACCCTTTAAATTTCATATATTGCCATTTCATCTTTCCCCCACAGCTGGCCATTATTGTTTATACATTATAGTGCCAAGCAACCACGAAGACAACTTATCTGGCTTTTTAATCATTTCTTTCCTGGATGCAGGTCAGGAGATGGCCTGGGTCATGGTGAAGTGCTCTGAAAGGCTAGGAAACCTGTATGTTTTTTAGGTTGTCTTCAGGCTATTTTCTCATTAAAAAATAAATAAATAAATAAATAAAAATCTAGTGACTTGAAACAGTGAGCTCAAATTGGCTGTCCTGAAGTACATTGTCACACAAAAGTTCTCTTGGTGTAATTTTGCTGAAACCTTGCATGTATCCCATGTATCTGTGCATCTGAGCGTAAGGAAATTCACAACTCTTTTTCCTACCAAAAAAAATTTAGTAAATGGCAAAATCTTCCAGCCAGGGAATACATTTGTTCTTGTTTCCTTTTTGGCTGTGGGTGGATACAAGTAGCTTCATTTTTCTGGGGGGAAGTGAATTCAGTGGAAAGGCATTGCAGCTGAGAAGCAGAGGCTTCAATATGTTTCTTTTATTTGTCTAAGTAATACTTAGGGCAATCAGTGTAATTTGCAGTGTGGTTAAACAAAGTACTCTAGTGCAGGAAAAAAAAAAAAAAAAACAACCCTATGCTGTGTCAAGAAAAATAGCAAAATTGCTATTGCATATGCATGCAGATTATGTTAGTCTCTACGAATGGGTGGTCGCTAACTTCCTTTCTTGGGCTTTTCCCTTTCTTATAGTTTCTAAATGTTACAGTTATGCTGTAACTATTTATTTTTTTTAATACTAGCATAAATTGTAGCAAGGAAAGCATACTCAAACATGTAATTACTTATGCGTATGTAAAGTTGTTGCCTTAAGAATATTTGTTATAAAGATGCATGGAACAGATCGATGTTTTGACTTACTTCCTTTGTTTTTAGATGGCCCACCTATAACTTCCTTACTATAATTATCTTTCTTTTGGGTTTTACTGGTTAATTGCTTTTTTTTTTTTTCCTTTTTTCCTTCCCCCCCCCCCCCCCCCCCCCAATGCTGATAGTCTTTCTCATCCTTTCACACTTTCCCCTTACTTTTTTTTCCATTTTTTGGCCTCTTTTTTCCATTTTATGACTCATATATTATACTACCTCTTCTATTTTAAGGGAGTTTCCCAGCACCATGAGCAAGCAGACCAAAAAGCACTTATTTCATGACTGAAGTGCCTGAATCTCTCTTTAAAATGTCATTCTTCATGAGAAAAGGAGCATAAGAACTTTGACATCTTTCAGTTGTTTTGTTTTTTAGTTTTTGGTTTTTTTTTTTTTTGCTCACTTGAACTGTCTTCGGGTTCATGAAGTACTGCAGTGTACCTAAATACATTGTAACCTGTGAAGCACAAAATGCAAGCCTAGCAATGCTGCTCAACCTTTTCATTTTCTTCAAAAACCTTCCTTTCTCTTGAGTATTACATTTCTAATGACAAAGTCGCTGTAAGAGCTATTAAGAAAGCCAGTTAAATATCCGTTAAGCAATTGCTTTAAATCACTTCTTCCTACAACTGTACTACGTATGCAGAAGTTTCAGTTGTTTTCACACCACCATAAATAGTGCTCAGCAGTAGTTCTGTTCTTGTCTAGCAAACTAATGAGCACGGTCATCTGGGAGCATTCAGCGTGTCACCACTGATAATTTGTGAGGCTCTTCCATAGCAGATACTACCCTTTCGTTTGAAGCCCTGGTGCATGCCGAATGCTGAGCACCAGTTGCTGGTGATAGCAAGGCCTTTCATGGGCTTACTAATTCATGGGAGACACTGCCTCCTTTCTCTTCATAATTAAAAACTCACTGTGTTTTGTATGGTGGTACATGATGGCACTGTGTGCATAAGTTCATTAATGCACTTTATTTCTTCAGCCCTTGTTTTCCTTCCAGAGCCAAAGAATGTAACCTGGCCAGGTTAGTAGCTATTGTGCCGAATACAAAGACATCTGCTGTTCTATTTTGCAGAAATACTGTTGACTGTTTTAAATGTCAAATTATTAAACAAGATGAGTAGTCCTACTTTGTTTTCTGATTGTTTTTACTCTTCTAGGGGAGGAAGTTTTGGGAATCATTCAAGCATATAATGCATAATATTTTACTAGACTACATGTAAATTAAGTCAGGAAAGACTTATTTTATGAGTCCCATAAGAAGATTAGAAATGGCTGCAAGATTCAACTCTCTCAGGTCTAAAGTGACTGCATGCATCCCAGATATAAGAAACACATATGTTAAAATGGGACTTTGCTGGAAGAGTAGAATGGTGTCACTGGTGTTTTGATGTTGGACTTGCACTCTTAAATGCAGTGAATTGATGAAGCATCCTTTTGTCATCGGAGATTACAATTATTTTTAAGATTTGTACCTTTGCCCTCCTTCACTGTCCTGGGGGCACTGCTTGCTTGCTTCCACACCTTGTTGAGTTCATGATTCCACCATAGGCTCTTCAGTGTTACAATTGCCTTTCACTACAAATATGTACTAAGCACTTGGAGAACTTGGCTGGCAGCACTTAGCACTCTCATAACCTAAATGTTCCCTCTGTAAGAGATCTCCTTAAAATAGACACTGTAATGTAAGTTAAATTCCACCTCAGTTTGAATACTGTAAGTCATTTTGTGTCTACTAAATTTCAGTGTAGAAGCACTTTTTTTTCATTCTTACCTATTGTGAAAACTGCCTGTGTGTGCAATCTTATACTACAATTGGTATCCTGGGACTCCAAGGAGTGGGAATCGTATTTCTTGCTCTATGACAGGCAGAGCTTCAACAGTAATTAAAATTAATGTTTTCATTATGGGTAGGCCATTTACGGAAATCTGATCTCATCCAGGCATTTGCAAGATAATACAAGCCAGTTATAACATCCTAGAGGTTGTGTGATTTTTTTTTTTTGAAACCATCTCTACAGTTATCTGAGCTCCTCTAAAAACAAAAGGTTGTTTTAAAGTCCATACCAATTAAGATTTCACCACAGTGATGCAAAGCAGAAGCTGATTTTCAACTTTGTTTTGTAGTAAAAGTAGTACTAGGAAATGCTTTGAAATAAAAATGTTTTTTCACCTCCAGTACAAGTGGTTGTGAAAACAAAATGTCACTGCATAAGAAAGTCTCTTTTCTTAACTTTTTAAATATAGACTGCTTGAATTAGTATTGTGAGCAGTTAAGCAGCCTCTGGGATTGCATTGGATTTGCATTGGTAGTACGGTAATGCAGTGGTGGCCTCTGTGTGAAGGACCCAGCAGCTGCCCCGTGTCACTTAGGAGTCAGTTCCAAAACAAGCCAGCTGCTGCCCTGAGCTGGGCTAGTGAGTGATGCTGGTTGTGCCTCATTGATAACATATTTATAGAGAGGGCAAAAAATGTTGCAACTGTGAAAGGGAGAAATAAGAAGATGTGAGGAAACAGCCCTACAGCCCCCAGGGTCAGCACAGAAGGAGGGTAGAAGGTGCTCCAGGAGTGGAGCAGAAGCTCCTTGCAGCCCAGGAGAGGCCCATGGAGAAGTAGGTTGTCCCTCTGCAGCCCACAGGCACTGTGTAGAGATCTCCCCATGCAGACATGAAGGAGTCTGCGGTGCAGCAGTGGATGTGTCCTGAAGGGCATACAGCCCAAGGAGAGCCCCACAGCCTGAGCCTGAGCTGCAGCTCATGGAACGGAGCCTGTGGTGGGGAAGGGCTGAGGGAGCTCTGCCCTTGGGGGTTCATGCTGGAACAGTGCTTGAAGGGTGGTCCCCATAATATGGAGCTGTGTTGGAGCAATGCATGGAAATGCATGGAAAGCCTGTGGGAAACCCACACAGGATTGGTTCAAGAAGGACAGCATCCTATGGGAAGGACCCCACTTCAGGCAGAGGATGACCATGAAGGAGCTGTAGAGATAAAGCATTATGGACTGACTACAGCCTCCATTCCTTGTTCCCCTGAACTGCTTGGGGGGAGTTGAGTCTGGGAAGAAGAGCAGGGGGGAAAGGAGGGAAGGTAGTTTGAATTTTGTTTGTTTTTTTCAGTATCCTACTCTGTTACTAATTTGCAGTCAATTAAATTACTTGACAGTAATTGGTGAGCAAACTCCCTGTCTTTATCATGGCTGTGAGTTTTTCATCACTATTCTCTCCATCGTAATGAAGAGGGGGAATGAGAGCAGCATGGTAGGCACCTGGGTGCCAGCCAAGGTTAACCCACCACAGGGATATACTGTCTGGAGAATCAGTGTCTGTAGTGCATCTGAATGATTAAGGGTTGGTTGTTTGTTTAATCCCATCTTTCATCCAGTAATCTCAGAAAAAACTGCTGTCATCCTGTTCCATTGAAATGAGAAAACATGAGTTAAGTGCCTGGAACATTGCCGAGACTGTAAATGAGCTCTGCAGCAGTGCTGACAGCAATGATAGCTGAGGGCAGTCTTGTGCATGGTCAGAAACTGTCTTCCAGATCTTAGAAACAATTTGTAAGGGAGGATGGGAACAAGTTAAGTAAGCCAAGAATATAGAGAGTCTGGCAGATAACTTTGTATGTTTCTGTGATTTTGAAAACTGTGAAGAAAGTTGGCTTAGAAACTGTTTATCTCTAAAGCTAAATGCTAAATATGTTAAAAAAAAAAAAAAAAAAAAAAAAGATGATAGGACACAAACGTTGTACTACACAAGAGTAGCATGTCCTTTTCATTTCTCATTACCTCTAGTGTTTGTCCAAATCTGTCAGCATCTACTTACAAAGAATTGAGTGTGAATCAGGGCTAGATATCATATATAAACTATATAAAGCTGCTGTTACATAATGTTGTTCTTGGAACACTTCTGGTTGTATAATCATCTTTCCTAAGAATAGGAACGAGGCCCTGGCCAGTATTTTCTTTTTATTATAAAAATGCAATCAAATAAATTGTGGATAAGGTGTGATAACCTGTAGTGAAATACAATTCTTCTGCTGAAAAAAGTAAAGAATAATAAATTAAAAAAAAAAAACAAAAAAAAAAACAAAAAAACAAAAACCTAAAGATACCATGTATTTCAGTGGGTAGAAGCTTTTCACACTGACTGTCAAAATATGAAGGAGGTTATTTATGTTCTACCGAAAAATGATGCACTCACTTATGGGCAGGCACTTTGTACATGTAAGAGCAAACAGATAACGCTCAGAGCTTCTTTTGTATTTAGTGTTCAAATTGCCCTAAAATTATTAAATGCTTGTTTCCTAGTAATCGATTTTTCTCCTATGGTGCAAAATAACAGCACGGAGGAGAACTCTCGCAGAGATTGAGTAGTATTGAGGAAGGTTCAGGGGCTTCAGCTTGCTTAAGCAGTACTAGAGTTGTCTGTGGTTCCTTTGTTCTTTTTGAAGACTTTGAGGTGGTTGTAGAGATCATCATGATCTACAGAGGTGATGTGACTTGCAAATGAGAGGTGATCCAGCTTGCTCCTTCAAACTGTTACAGTAATTTTCTATTGTTCCAACTTACTGTGGAAAGGGCAACACAGTGAAGAAAGAGTACAGTAGATCAGACTCTATCAGTCTTCCATAGAGGGATTTCCATGGAGGGATTGGAAAGGGAGATGAGGGAGAGAGTAAGGCAGAAGGAAGGACATTGCCAGATGGTGAAAACATCGTACAACACTACCTTCATTCCTAATCCCTTGTGAACTGGAGTCTGAGAATTACTTTTTACTGTGCATTATCAAGTGACTACAGTATACTTACTGGAAGTATCCTAAGGCTTGGAAGTCCTTTCTGTGCCAAGCGGCAATTAATGGCTTGTTTCACATAATACATGCGTCTGTGTCATCTGATAATAATTTGTATTTCATACATTTTTTCCTCCCTCGTTTGTCACAGTAGCGGTAATAAATGAATGGACTGATTATGAATCATGGAAAGCTTGTGGGTGAAGTATAAATAGAAACCAATATCGACTGGTTTTCAAGGCTGAGATTGATCACAGATTCCTTGGCCAGATGTGCGAGACTGATAAGTAGTCCATTGGGCTATGCCTCTGGTGCCAACTGTTGCAACTTTTCAGGAGGAAGCAACTAAGTTCCTTGATATTGCCAACCCCTTTATTCCAGTAGCGTGGTGCTGAAAAGCTTCTGATATCTACTCTAAAAATGAAAAGAGAGGTAGCTGAAAATGCATGAATGGGGAAGAGAAGCATTAACAAATGAAATTTAAATTTTCTTTCTTTCTTTCCTCTCTTTTGATTCAAGGTCTTGCTCTGTATAACATATACCTCCACGTTTGAGCTGAATGGGAGCTCAGTGTTGAAGATTGCTGAGGTAAGTGCCTCAGTTGTACCACTGTTGGAGCCATTTAATGTTTCCCCTCCAGTTAGACTGTGTCTTCTGTGTGTATCCTGCCTGCATCTGAAGTAGTCCAAATCACAGCTGCCATCTTAAGGGCTCATACTACTTTGTCTAGTATGAAAATACAACTACAAAATGTACAGAACTGGTGGGCTTGCATGAGAAGGCATACTTTTTGAAATTGACTGATGATAGTGGACTTGCAGTACTATAGCATACAAGTCCTCATGTTTATTTTGTTTTGCATTTTGCAATAGGAAAACATCCTTGTGTTCTTAATAATGCAGTATTGTGCTAATTCTGGTGCAACCCTAATACTACTGAGTTTCAATAAAGGATGATGTGTGGACTACAACATGCCTCACCAGCAGAAGTGCCACAATATGCCCTCTAGTTTTGTGTTTATTTTTCCTAATACGTCCAAGTAAAGATTTTATTATGCCTCTGGATACGTGGTGTTATCTAGGTGCTACTAGGTGTGTCTCCCCTTTTTTCCAATCAGATTTTAGTCTGAAAGTCTTAAGTTGTAGAGGAGCTTTGGCTGTAGAAAACCATATGTGTGCAGTTCTACTAAGCGAGCATTTCTGTATGAATTGTGTAGCAACCCACTGGACTGTAGACTCAAGTTAGAGATGAGACACAGAAATACTTCATTCTCCTGCACAGCACACATGGTTATGTACAGAATGTTTTCTGAAACTATATTGTTAATGTAGGGGAGAGCTAAATGAAGCCCATGAAATGCCCATGAAGCAATATAAGGATGACGTACATGTCCTTGCAGTTTTTGCATACCATCTATTTCCTCCCAATGTGTATGCTAACTGTTCTTTTTGAAAATAAAGACTTATTAGTTCTTAATATTGCCATATTTCAGACCCAACCACAACAAGAGGGTTCTTTAAATGTTCCTTGCTAGACTCCCAGTGAAATTCGTGCATGTAAAGCCTCAGAGATGAAGTTTTTACCATTTGTGAGGGGAGTTTTTTTTGTTTAAACAGATGTTCTGCCCAACTCATCCCTTGGTTTCTTTTTGCTATGTGAGGTTTCCATTTCCATAAAGTGTGGCTGTTTTTGGAAGTCTTTGTAAGCCCACCTGTCAAGGTTGCAGCAAGATTGAGCTGAACTGGTATTTAGAGCCATTCAAACTGTTTTACTAAACCCTTCCTAAGTTAACATCCCAAACAGAAGAAAACAGATTGTTTCCTTGCTGCAGTTTTTCGCAGCAAACTTTCCAACATGCAGGGCATGAGATGATTAATTCAGTTTAGTCCATCTCTGCTGCAAGCAAAGAAATCTGACTTAGACAAAATACATGCTGGGAAAAGCATTTAATGGCTCTAAACCCTTCTGATTTCAGCATAAGACTAGAGGAAAATGGTCAGTCAGTCATGATCTGTGTGCTATGAACTGCATCAGAAATAATGTTTTCTGTTTTCTCTGTAAATCTGGATGACAATAGACCTGCTGTTCATTTAAAACATCCAGAAAATATTTTTTCATTTATTGAAGTTGAAGCCTGCTGTTGTAGATACTTGCAGTTCACTTCCCAAAAGTCCATCCCAGCTTTTAAAAATCCTTGCTAGTATAGTGGTATGAGTTACCACAATGATAGTTTTCTTTTTCTTTTAAAATGGGTCAGATCCATGATGAGTGCTGTTAAGAACTGCCATCAAAACAAACAAAGCTTTTAAATCCCCTACGGAATTAGAATGAACCATGATAGAGAACACTAATGTTTTTATTTGGTATGTTTGGAGGTACAGGTATTTTCTCCACAATCCCTGAGAAAATATTGTTTCACTGAATGCTTACCTCTTTCTATTTAGCAAATCCCTTCAAGCAATACCTCAGGTTCTGTTCAGCCAGGTTTTAGGTAAGGCAAAGACTTTATCAGTTGGACTCAGTATTCCTTTCTACCTGAATTCTACAGTGTATAGGCGGTAGGAAACAGATAATGATTTCTGAGTTCAGCATTTGCTTAGCCCCAGCATTTATTGTTCTGACTTGCTCTAATATAAAGATGGCAGAGAGGAGCTATGCACTTCACTATCCCTGCTATTTGGCATTTCTTTTCAGGTCCCTTACTTTTCCTAGCCTGCCCTCTGTAGCAAAGCAGGAGCTACTGCAGGATTGGAAAGATGCTGCCTGTGTTACTGGTGGACCTTCAATCTGGGGATTCACTGTGACAAACAGGGCTACCACCTGGTTGTTTTGCACTGTCTAGTCATTCTCAATTAATATGTACAAATCAATAGCGCCGTGAATCTTACTGAATATTTTCAGCCTAAAATGAATGAAGCATCCAACAAGAAGAGTACTACATTATATGGTTTAAGTATTACTAGTAATGAAAACAGATTAAATCTTGCTATGTGAAACTTCTCATGCTTGCCTGGACCACTACAAGAAAGTGTAACTTATGTTCTAACCGTTGTTTGTCATGTGTGTATTTGTTACTTCCATCTACATGTTGAAAGTTTGTTTGGTTCTGTTGTTTCATTAGCTAACCCTTCTGTGTTTTGCTCTTAGTTGTGTTTTGCATGCAATAGAGCTGGAAGTCCCCGAATGCATGAAATGATCAAAATGTCCATTGCATACCTCCTTGGGGCCCTGAGCTCTCGAATTTTTACTGGCAATCCTTCATCAGTGGCTTTTCAAAAGGTACCTTGCCCAGCCATTTCAGAATGCACACCTTCCATAAGATCAGAGCTCACGTGGACAGTGCTGTCACTCTTTCACAGGCATGGGGAGGGGGGAAGAAAAAGATGATATCAACCATGCTCTTACCAGAAAGTCAGCCTATCTCTGAGAATGGCATTCCATCAATTAATTCAGGAACTCTAGAAAGAGAGATTGAGAACAATTGTTCCTCCGTGTCCAGCAGCTCAGCAGCATTTGGAATGGTATGGCCTCTCTGACTCTTTGTGGTAAATAGGCTTTAGGATTCTTTGTTCTCTGGAGGGTGGTAACTGAATGATGGGAATAGTTGATCCTTTCTTTTAACTTACAAAATCACCTTCACATGCCAATTGCTCTCAAGATCAATAAAATCCTTTCTTTTGGGAGGGGATTGGAATCTTGAGAAAGAGCAGTAAGAACGGAGAGACTGCCGTTTGTAATGTCCTATCCCCTGGATCCCAGCTGTATTATGCTTTGGTAGCTATTTGTGTAACATCTTGAGGCAAGAGTCCAACAGAATTTTGGTCACAACGCAGTGTCAAAAAACTGCAAACAGCTGAGCATGGAGCTGGGAACTAGATGATACACTGATGTTCTTTCATTGTAGGCTTCTCACTGGGGTTCTCCTAGCTAAGGAAACTTTAGGCTGATTGCCAGTATTTAAAAGGCAAATATTTATGTAATTTATGGTGTATCACAATAGTATCTTCTGTAGTAAGAAAAGCCATTTAGAGGCTTTCAGATGTAGATGTATGTGCCATATTGAATAATAACTGCATATGTGTATACATATATGCTTCAGTATAATAGAACCATAGGATGGTATCTGTTGGAAGTTACCTTATATATCATCTAGTTGCAACCCACTTGATCAGGCTGCTCAGGGCCCCATCCAAACTGGCTTGAACACCTCTAGGGATGGAGCATCCACAGCTTCTCTGGCAGCCTGTTCCAGTGCTTCACGACCATTCTGAGTAAAGAATGTCCTCCTAATATCTAATATCCCTCTCTTAGTTTAAAACCACTCCCCCTAGTCTTGTCTCTGTAAGACTGTGAGAAAAGTCAGTTTCTCTCTGTTTATAAGCTCCAGTTAAGTACTGGAAAGTTTCCCCAGGACCTTCTCTTCTCCAGGTTGAACAAGGCCATCTGTCTCAACCTTTCTTTATAGGAGAGGTGCTCCAGACCTCTGATCATCTTTGTGGCCCTTCTCTTGACCAACACTAATGGCTCTGTATCTTTCTTGTGCTGGGGGCCTCAGACCTGGACACAATACTCCAGGTAGGGCCTCATGAGGGCAGAGCAGATGGAGACAATCACCTCCCTGTCCCTGCTTTCCATTCCTCTTCTGATGAAGGCCAGAATAGTTGGCCTTCTGGGCTGCAAATGTGCGCAGCTGGCCCTCATCAAGTTTTTCTTTTACCAGAATCCCCAAGTCCTCCTCAGCAGGGCTAAACCAGGTTCTTCTCTCAGTCTTTACTCAGGACAGGGATTGCTCTGGATGAGGTGCAGCTCATTGTACTTAGCCTTGTTGAACCTTGTTAGGTTCACGTGGGCACACTTTTCAAGCCTGTTGAAATCCCTTTAGATGGCATCCATTCCTTCTGTCATATTGAATGCACCACTCAGCTTGGTGTCATCTGCAAACTTGTTGAGGGTACACTCAATGTCTGTGTCACTGATTAAGATGTTGAAGAACACTGGTCTGAAGATGAACCCCTGGGGGGGCACCATTCATGGCCAGGCTCCACTTAAGCACAGAGCTAAGGACTGCAATCCTCCAGCTGTGACTGTCCAGCCAATTCTTTAGCCCCTGAATAGTCTACCCTCTGCATCCATGTTTCTCCAATTTAGAGATAAGGGTGTCTTTTGGGACCGTATCAGAGACCTTACAGTAGTCCAGGTGGGTAACATCAGTTGATCTTCTCTTGTAAACTGATATAGTCACTGTGTCATAGAAGGCTACTACGCTCATGAGGCACTATTTGCCCTTACGCTAATTACAGAAAAAAGATGGGCGAATACTTATTACTAAAACAACAACTTTAAAGGATTGGAGTGTATTTACATATACATTGTATCATACAAAATACAGACTTGCCAAGCGATAGTTGTGAATAAGTCTCTAGAAAAGATCAATCAAACTAACATTTGAAGATATATTTTTGTTTAAGTGCAAAGCAAGTGCCAAACTCAGTTGGGCTTGACAGAAGGGGAAGATTTTTGCCAATTTTGCCTTACCATTCCTGCAGCTGTGAGACTTATTAACTAATGAGCTGAATTTTACTTGGTGCTGTTTACTCAGTTACCCATATTGCTGAAAGCTTTTCATGTGCTAATAAAGCAATATGGAATAACAAGGCAGGCTGACTATCTGCATGCAAGAGACCTTGGTATCCTCTTGAAGTGTGTTACTGGTAAGTTACAGTTAATATCTACGTATTGCTATCTTGTTTCTCATCAGGTTTGCATTGAGACATATGTATCTAGCTGTCACCAGCGGAGCATTAACACCGCTGTGCGGGCAACCCTCAGCCAAATGTTGAGTGACTTGACTTTACAGTTACGACAAAAGCAAGAAAATATGGTGAGCCTTCTGGCATCAACAAATGGTTCCATTCCATAGCTGCATACCGTTTAGTTTCTCTGAATGCAGTGCACTGTACTGGTTTATTGTGCCTTATGGAATTTATTTCAGCCTTCCACAACTAATCCCATTTGGAAGCTTTGTTGGGCTCTGACTTTGTGCCTGTCTTAGAGCAGTCTATCAGGAAGGCAACTCTCACATTGGCGGCTCTATTTGGCCGTATTTTGTTCTCATTCTGTTAAACAAAAGAGGCTTTGTTCTGATGTCAGACTACTTTGACCTTTTCCTTTTCTATCTTTTATTTTGTTTGCTTGTTTACCTGAGATTTGTGGAAATCCTTTCACCAAAATATCCTACGTTACAGATATTTACATCAACCGAACAAATTCTCAGCTGTTGAAAGTGTAATTGAGTTTTTTATTGCTACTCTTTTTAATGAAGGTAATTTAATGGAATCTTTTTTCTGCTCAGTTGTTAGCAAAAATATTACTTCTGTTTATTGCATTATTAAAATCCATGGGAGCTGCTTAAGTGAAATCCCAACACATTGTCCGCAAAACTGTAAATGTTCTGGGCATATCTGAAATGTCATTGGCTTCTTAGATCTGTTTATGCATATTTGTATATAAAGAAAGAGGTACTAATTGTAAAGGTCAGATTATTTTCCCTGTACCTGTTTTGGGTTAAGGTGACCACTTCTGTTTTGGAATGCTGGACTAGATTATTTTTATCCTAATAAGTACCTGCAGAACTGAATTCATAGGTTTACTTAAAGTTATTTTCTCTGTGTGCTAAGTATGTTCATTTTACTAGCCATAATACTTGGGGGGAGGTGGGGGGGGGGGGGGAGGAAGAAGGAAGATTGTTGTTTTAGAAGTTGAGTTTGGATTTCTGCTCTAAATGCAGCGTAGGTGAAGGTATGTGAGAACTGCATTGATAGAAGGAATCCTATACCACAGCTGAGCCAAATGATGTAAGAGGTCATTTCCAATTCCCGACTGTCATTAATTTGTGTATTGGCACTGCAATATTAATGATGATGGTGTGATAAACTCTCCCATACTCAGAGGATTTGGGTTTCTAAGTATCTTGTGAAGTCTAAACTGTGCTTTTTTTCTCAGTTATTTTTATTGAGACCTACATGCCTAGTTATTGCTGTGTTTTTGTAGATGTAGGAAATCCCTTAAGAGTTTACAAATCCCACTTCAGCTAAATGAGATATGAATTTCTTAGATCTAAGTGATTGTTTAAACATTTCGTAAGGTATTAAGTTTCACTTAAACAACAACAACAAAAAAATAAAGATAGAGGGCATGGATTTGTTAAGAAAGCTCTGCTGTTAAAGCATTGCTTGTACGTTGACTTTTCTGCTACATGCACTGATTATAGCACATCTATCTTTTCTCAACAGACAATTGAAAATAATGAGGCCCTGCAGAAATTCAAAAGTCAAGGTATCTGTACAGCTTTTTTAGTGACTCCTTCCAATCCAACTTATTAATTCTTCACTTTCCATTCATCAGCACACGGCTGTTGAAATCACAGAAATTCCGTCTTCAGGATCTTTTACCTTCTTCATAGCGTGTTACTGTTTGTGTTACTTGTGGTAAGAACTGAAACAGCACTGTTAGCTCCTGATATTGGCAGTAGTGCCTTCATTTGAGCCATGTTAACAGCATTGCTCTCCACATAGTTATAAATGGTTGTTTCACAGTGCTAACTTCTTTAATTAAGGTGTTTCAGAGCTCTGGAGAAAGAGTTAATAAGTGGATTCCCAAATTGAAGCAGACTCATAGAGCAGGATGGTAGAATCTGGAAGTGGCTGTGTTTGCTGTATTTTGGGTCAGGGATGGCATTTGTATAATGGCAGCTTTTGAAAGCACGTTACTAGCGAAGTTATACTTGCCAAATTATAACCTTACAAGAGAGTTTTTCTGCTCTCATTCTGGCTTATCATCCACCGTCTTCCCTGAGAGTTCAAAATATTCCCTGCTTTTGAATTTTCTCACTGGATTTCTGTAGGACAACTTGTGTGGATGGAGGCTAAAATATTGAAAGTGAACAACGATCCCCTTTTAAGATCTCTGTGGATGAGAGAGAAGCTGTATGGGAATGCTGCAGAGATGTTTAGCTCCCCAGAGAAGTACTGGAGCTAGTCCCTTTTTTATAGTTATTATTTGCTTATTCTATTACCTGAATTGAATTTCAGCTAACCTTTTCTAAATGCGCGTAAGCACCAGTGCTCTCTCTGGATTTAATACTGCTGCTTTGTCATTGTATGGAGATCAGTTTCCAATCTAGGACTTTTTCTTCTGCGTCCTGTCTGAATTTTGGCTGCCTTGCCTATTGTTTATATGCTTTGACCAACTCTGAAAGTCCATGCAGTGATTTGAGGTTGTAATCTCCCTGCAAATATGTAATGCCTCTGATCTTTGTCCTTTTTGGAGGTACTTCAGCTGAGTCTCTTTGTGACGATGTTGTATCTGTCCTCACTGTGCTCTGCGAGAAGCTCCAGGCTGTCATAAAGTGAGTTATTTTAGTTTATAATTTGAACTTGTTACCTGGAGATTGGGAGTTTCACTGATATATGTGATTGTATTGTCATAGTTCTAAGATTATGGAATAAAACTGTGATTAAATTGTTTGTGATAAGAAGTACTGTTCATAATGCATTAATTTAATTCTCACTTGAGATGAGAAGCTAATTTCACTGTTTAGCACTGTTTAGCTTTAAAGAGCTTCCAACAAATCTAATCTGTAGATAACTTCCATACAGTAGTGAAGAGCTTGTCAAGGGACAAGTTTCCTTTTTTTGGCTTGCTGAATGTCATGAAAGCAATAATTGTAAAGAGAACAATTACAGTGCATGTGGTGAAATGTAGTAGAACTTGTAATATCTAAGTGAACAAAATACACTGAGACAGACAGTGACAGAAAATTTAATTTCATTTGAAGTGCATACATTCTTCACAGATTTCTTTACTTACTGTCATGCATAGATTGCTCTGAAAGTAATGCCTCCTATTTATTTCCATGGAAACTGCAACAGATGCACAAAGAGCACAATAACACTATTTGATAGAGAAAATTCTCAGCTACAAAAAACTATTTTTCAACATGATCGCTGCCATTAGCTATGCTTTTTTTCTAGTGGTGGACAAGAGCATGTGTGCTGTGCTTCTAAAAATCTGCACCAGCAGAGGTGACTCTCTGTTTTGCAGCTGTTGTGATGGCATTGTTGCTAGGAAAATGTTGCCCACATTTCATCATCTTTCATCAACTTGAGTGGATGGAAGCCAGAGGGTGCCAAATCTGGGCTATATGGTGGGTGTGGCAGGTCAGTGCAGCTAGGATTGGCAGTCCACAGTTTTCAAACTGATATGAGGCCTGGCATGTTACAAGAGAAAGGCTGTCTTCTTTTCTGGCCTGACTCTGGAAATTCAAGCCTTTATCAGCTTGGTCAGCATCATGATATAATGGTCAATTGATTGTTTGTCCAGGTTTTGAGAAGTACAGAAGTCTTCCAAAAGACAGTTCACATCTCCTTTACCTGCTGAAAGCTGCATCTTGTATTTTATCTTCCATGGGGAATTTACATTGCCACTCCATGGCAATGGACATGGCATGGACAGCCCTTTTGACTCTGTCTCATAGTAGTAACGTCACATCTCGTCACCAGTAATGATGTGATCCAGGAAGCTGTCACTTTCTATTTCACATTGGTTCAATAGGTCCTGACAAACTCACATACTGTGTTCCTTCTATTCCTGTTTGAGCATTTGTATGACCCACTTGGTGCAGATTTTTTGATGTTCCAATGTTGCCAATCGTTTCCGATACAATAAAGCTGATACTCAGTTCCGTACATAGTTCCCTGATCATAATCTGCCAGTTCATTTGGATGAACTGATTAAGGTGCTCTTCATTTTGTGGTGTGGCAGCAGTGCATGGCCATCTGGAATGTGGCTTGTCTTATAACTTGCTGTTGCCACTGCTGAAATGCATCATCCACTACCTCCACTGTTATCCATAAACATTCAGCAAGCATTAGTGAATGCCACTGTGTGCCGTTTTTGCCACACAGAGAAATCACAGAGTCACAGAATCATAGGGGTTGGAAGGATCGACGATCCAGAGATCATCGAGTCCAACCCCCCTGCCAAAGCAGGTTCCCTACAGCAGGTCGCACAGGTAGGCGTCCAGGCAGGTCTTGAACATCTCCAGAGAAGGAGACTCCACCACCTCCCTGGGCAGCCTGTTCCAGTGCTCCGTCACCTCACTGTAAAGAAGTTCTTGCGCACATTTGTGCAGAACTTCCTATGCTGCAGTTTCCGGCCGTTTCCCCTTGTCCTGTCTCCACTCACCACTGAAAAGAGACAGGCCTCGCCATTCTGCCCCCCACACCTTAGATATTTATAGACCTGGATCAAGTCCCCTCTCAGTCTTCTTTTCTCAAGGCTGAACAGACCCAGTTCACTCAGCCTTTCCTCATAGGAGAGATGCTCCAGGCCCTTCACCATCTTTGTGGCCCTCCGCTGGACTCTTTCCAAGAGATCCCTGTCTTTTTTGTACTGGGGAGCCCAGAACTGGACGCAGTACTCCAGATGAGGCCTTACCAGGGCAGAGTAGAGGGGGAGGATCACCTCCCTCGACCTGCTGGCCACGCTCTTTTTAATGCATGGAAATGCAATGCCAACCTTTGCTTCTGATGCCATTTTGCCAGACTGCTACCGTCTGTCACACAGCAAAAAAAAAAAAATAATAATGTAATGGAATGTTGCTGGGAAGTTTAAACCTCTGCTGCTGTGCTACCAATGGTCACCTCTGATGTCGTGGCCTGTGTAATAAAATAGGAGGCATTACTTTCAGAGCTGCCCTCACACATCATGAGATACATTTGTCCAGTTCTCATTTTGGACCAAAAAAGCACAGCAAAAAACATTTAGTTTTCAAAATGTAAACCAGAATGTGAGTGCTGTGGAAGCTACCTTCTTTTGGCAGACCTTAACTTCTCTTGTCTGCTGAATCCTGCAGCTAATTCAGAGAATAGTTACAAGTACATTGTACATTACAAACACACTGATTCCGAATGACTTCAGGATCTTTCACATTCTTCCTCTTTAAGCTCATTTTGTGTTTGATTTATAGAGTATAACTGACAAGGCTCTGAAAAGGGGCTGTGTGATCGTGTAAGTTTTAGCCTATAGACATTGATTTGCAACTGTTGTGGATTTCATCAAGGAAACAAAAAGATAACCAGAAGAAAGTAGTCTAAATGCCCTTAAGATTGCTAGAAGAAATTGTTGATAATCCCAACTTCTTCTGGTCATCCATTTTTCCTCTTTTTAAGAGTTTCTTCAACTTCAAGTTTTCAGATTGAATTTGAAAAATAATTGCTATTTTCCTTCTTGTCATCTTTTGCATCAATTTCTTATTCCTTACTGTGAAATTTGATGAATTAAATCTGTTTTCCTTACATTACCTACAAGAAGTAGGTAATTTTCATGCTGCACATCAGCTGTACAAATTAAATGGGGTGATAAAAGCAATCGTACCACTGTAAATCCATAGGAAGTATCAAAATAAATCACTGCTGTAAATTGTGGTATGGTTTTCAAGCAAACTAATGTAGTTACTCGAAAATAAGTAAATAATCTTTGTTTCAGTGTGACATGACTGGCATCTTTTCTTTTTGCCAGTGACAATCGACAACTTCAGCTTCTTTATTTGGAGTGCATCCTCTCCATGTTAAACAGCTCCTCTCCAACCATGCACCAGCACAAAGGATTCACTGATCTGATATGGTGAGTAGATCTGAAGACTAATACAAATAGTCAATTTATAAGTAGAAGTGACCTTTCCCCAGTGTAGAAAGGCCTTTCCCCACCACCACCCATGCAAACAAGCCTGCAGGAAGTCATCAGATAAGAGCAGAGCTCTCTATTAACCCTCTGCCGGTTTGTTTTGTACTTCATACAGGATTTCACAGGACCTCATGCTCAACTTTTACCCTGTGATTTTGAAGTTGAATTGTATAATTCTGGCCCAGTTCTAAAGATGCAGTGTACAGGAGCACTCAGAGCTTCCTTTGCTGTCCCAGAAAAAAATTGCATAACCTGGTGCTCAGTGTCTGCAAGTCAGGAATGTCTTCCAGGCTGATAACGCTTGGCAGCATTGCATGCAGACTCCGTACTGAAACCTCTGGGAGCTTCAGTGTAAAATCATCATTCTCTTTCATGGCGTTTTGAAAGTTTCTTCCCTTGTATTTCAAACAGCCCTTTGTTTATGCTCCTATGTCTGTTTTTGGGGTCATCCTGTAAGCAAGGTCACCGAAATGATCACAGTTAAAAGAAAACACTTCCTGTTTTATTTAAGTTTATGTTATTTTGATGATCCAGTTTACAGATCTGCAGAGATTTGTGTTTGTGCTTCTATATCATGAGGGCAAGTCACGAGGGGCAGGACCTTTTAAACCTGCTTTGCTACCAAGTAGTATGTATCCTCCAGGTACATGCTAAAGCTGAATAAAATTAACACAAGGAAGACATGAAACAGTTTATAGTTAGGGTGATGTCTGCAGTTTTTAGCAGCATAAGCATTCCCTAATCCATTAACTGTCTAGTGAAGTTGTGAGCCAGACTGATAATCGCCTTTGTTCTTCGAAAGATAAAGAAGATTTAGTGCTCTGTTCATCTGTCAGAGTGTTCTCCATAGTTTGATACAAAAACACTTCGATGGAACTAACGTGGGGAATATGTTGCTGTTGCTACTGTACTTGAGCCTGCTCTGAGGCAGTGAATTAATACATTTGGAAATGTCCCTGTTTACATTTTAAATAAATGGAATAAGCATTTATCATTATCTGATATCTGTTTTAAAAATGATTTTTATACTGTGAGTTTAGGAGGCTGAACAGTTTTAGCAAAGTCTTTTAAGAGAGGCAGTGAAAATTCTGGGCAGCATGAAAAGCTTGGGAAATAAGATGTATGTACTGGTTTACTTTTGATGCTGAAGCATTACTTGTCGCTGGGTGTATGTACTAGGTGTCAGCTGAGCCTCTGAGGCACATGGTTGAAAATTGGGTTTGGGATTGCTTTCTCACGTAGCATTTAAGTTTTATAAGTTATGATATTGCAAGCTAGAGTAAAATGGCAAGCGTCTGAAGGCAAGGCTGACATAACAGCTAAATGAACAGAGGGCAGAGTTGGTTTTGACTCTGATTCCACCACGTTGTTGAGGAGGACGAAGAGGAAGAGAAGGGATTGGCTGACGTGGAATCATTTGAACATTTCTGCAAAAAGACAGTTTAAGGAAGGGTGGTGTGTTTACTGGCATATGAGAATTTACAGTGCATATTTGGAGTTACTGTAGAGGACTTTAATTGCATTCTCAAAAGCCCGCAGCTAGGGCTGCTTAGTGACATACATGCATGTTCAGAGCAGCAATGGAACATCAAGCCATGCAGTTAGCAGAGATTGTTTTCCATTTGGTCAGGTTTTTTTAAGTTCCCAAGTTGGACAGAAGAAACACTTGCCAGCAGAAACTTGGTGTTCCTACCTCAAGGTATGTTGTAGCTAATTAAAGAGGGAGGTATGCTATTCTATGAAAGACACAGCATGGTGCAGTAATATGAACTTGGAAAATCAGTATCATCTTTATAAAACACCCAGAAGCATTTATGTATGTGCTAGCTTGCTGGTGCCTGGGAGTTTAAAAGAGCCTCATGTAGTTTGTTATTCAATCTAACCACTGCTGTTCACTGATTATTAAAACAAGAGTGTGTGCTATGGGCTATTTTCATTCTGTTCCTGTGAGATTTTTCTGATTACCATCTGCTGCTTTTTCTCTTTTTCTCAGGAAGCAACTGTGTCCAGCCCTAGTAGTAATCCTGGGAAATCCAATCCATGACAAAACTATCACCTCTGCCCACAGCAGCATCTGTCTAGAAGCTGATTCACCTTCCTCAGGGGTCTCTGATCATGGCCGAGGTTCAGGCTGTTCATCCACAGCACCTGCCCTCAGTGGGCCTGTTGCACGGACCATATACTATATTGCTGCAGAACTGGTTCGACTGGTGGGGACAGTGGAATCCATGAAGCCTGTGCTGCAGTCTCTGTATCACCGGATATTGCTTTACCCACCACCTCAGCACCGAGTAGAAGCCATCAAAATTATGAAGGAGGTAAGATGTAAAGTCCAGGTGCAAATCCATGCAAGTAAAGCAAAACGTTAATTTAACAGTAAATATTGCTGAGATGTGCATACTTGTCTGTTCCATACTTTAGCACTAGTGGTGCTGTAGTTGCCCCTTTCTGAGTACAATTTTTACATCAAAGCTACTCTGATAAATATTTTTAGTTTTACAAAATTGTAATAGATATATTTGTCTCCATAATGCTGCTATGGCAACTCTGTGTTCACGCTTGGAGTGGGTCTTATCACTGAGTCATGACTGCTCTTTTGGATGACATGCAGTGTAGTGATTCTGTTCTCAGCTCCTTTGGCATCTTTCCCCACTCTCTGCTCTTGCTAGAAGTAGAGGACATTCATCCTCACACTGCAGTGTTCCTGACATTAAGGGGAATGTATGCTTTGATTATGTGCCAAATTTTTGAAATATGGTTTCCTTGAGCTGTATTAGAGTAGCCAAAAGGAAGCTGCCAGTGTCACAAGTGGCTGTCAAGGCCAGTTCTTTATGGCCTGTCACCCTGTACCTGTGGCAGTGCTTGTGAGACTTCTTCAAACAGCACATTTACATCGGCTGCATTCTTCTCGTGTTGTGGACTGCAAAGCAACATCAATAATTTGTTTGAACAATGGTTTCTTTAGAGGATTTTTGTTAGAGAGGCTGTCTGAAGATCCCTCCTAACACCACACAACCACCCACAGGGTTGCTGTCAGAATGCCCAGTCATTCTGGCACTTACCTTCCTATAATTTTAAACAATTGCAAGATGACAATCTGCATTTCATTTTTAAGATATTTTAGGAAAATATTAGTTCAATATTTTTACCTTCAGGATATCACTTCAGGAATCACTTCACGGAAGGAATCACTTTGTGTGTTTTTGCATGGGTGACTTTTTGTAATGGGTGACTGAAGAGCAAAACTCCCTTCAGTATATAATATAATACAATATACTTGTATATTTAGGCATTTGAGATTGTCTTGGTTGCAGTTCAGTTGGAACATGTTCAGTCAGTAATGTAAAGCACTAGAGAACAACCTGTATGTGATGAATGCTGTATATGTCATTTTTCTATATAAGCATTTCTCCTTTTAAAAAGAGGAAAGATAGCTTTCATAAATAAAACTTAAGTGTGCTGTTTTAGTTGCTGAGAGAATTTGCAGTACAGCTGCTTCAGGTTCTAGCATTTGACCAAACTATGACTCATTTATTGTATTTAAATAACACTTAAATTACCCTCTAATAACTTATGTTTCCTTTCCTTCAGATACTTGGCAGTCCTCGGAGGCTTTGTGATTTGGCAGGGCCCTGCTCTTCTGAGTCAGAATCCAGGAAGAGGTCTATTTCTAAAAGAAAGTCCCATCTGGATCTTCTCAAGCTGTATGCTTTGTTTCCTCCTTTATCCTCTTAAACCTGTGTGCACAAGACACTTAAATAGTTGCACCTTCAGAAGCATACCCACGTATGAGCAAGTCAGGGTATCTCCCAAATGAAATAAGCTGTGAAACAATGTGATGGATAAAAGCTTTTACTGATTTTTAGTAAGTCTGGGCTTGTTTGTAAAAGTAACCGCCTTGAGGAGTTCACAAAAATACCCATATAAATTGTTTCACAGCTGGAAATTCTTAGGTATGGGTCCTAACATTGCAATGAAGTGATCGTGCTTATTTGGAAATACATTTCCAAGGTGAAGTCAAAGGAGGTAATCCAGAATTGAAACATTGCCAGATTGAGCAAAAAGCATTCTTCATTCTCATAAAGAGCATTCTTGCTGATTCAGGACACATAACTTAATTTCAGTTGGGAGAGGGGAGCATTGCTTGTTTGTTTCGTTTTTCAGTGTGAGTGCTTGTCTGTAAGGGAAAATGCACTGTGCATGCTGGAAAAAATGCCCAGTAACTATTTCCTTGGTTGGCACTCCCTTTACAGATTGGCTGTGTCCACACGGGAGATGCAATTATTTGTTGTAATTCTAGTTCTCTTTTCCAGAAGTAGTACAACAGGACAATTTCACTTCTGTGTTTCCTAGTTCTGGGAGGGTTAGTGTTGGATGATAATGACAGGCTCGCTATATATGCTGCATCACTTAGATAAATTCTGTTTTAATTGTAGTATCATGGATGGGATGACAGAAGCGTGCATCAAGGGTGGTATTGAAGCATGTTATGCTTCAGTGTCCTGCGTATTCGCCCTGCTTGGAGCACTGGATGAGCTAAGCCATGGCAGGGGTCTTAGTGAGGAACAGGTCCATCTGCTCCTCCGGCGCCTGGAAGAATTGAAGGATGGGACTGAGACAAGCAGGGACTCCATGGAGATCAATGATGCTGACTTCAGGTGGCAGAGGCGCATTCTTTCCTCAGAAAATCCTGCCTGGGAATCAGGAAATGAGAAAAGTCCTGATATTAGCATTAGCGTTACCACAGACACTGGTCAGACCACTTTGGAAGGAGATATGGGACAGACAACTCCAGAGGATAATCTGGAAAGTCAAAAAAACTCACTGCCGTCTCCAGCTGGACATGAAAGCAAAGAGATTCATTATAGAGAACCAGAGTCAGAAACCATTGACCAGCCAGATGTTGTTCAGAGAAGCCACAACATAGTCTATCCAGATATAACTAACTTCTTATCAGTTGATTGCAAGACCCGGTCTTATGGATCCAGGTACAGTGAAAGTAACTTCAGTGTAGATGATCAGGATCTTTCTAGGACTGAGTTTGATTCATGTGATCAGTATTCCATGGCAGCAGAGAAGGATTCTGGCCGGTCAGATGTTTCGGACATAGGCTCTGACAATTGCTCCTTGGCTGATGAGGAGCAGACACCACGAGACTGTCCAGGTACCAGGTCCTTACGTACTGCTGCTCTCTCTCTAAAGTTGCTGAAAAACCAGGAAGCAGACCAGCACAGTGCACAGCTCTTCATCCAATCACTTGAAGCTCTTCTTCCTCGGCTCATAGCTCTACCCAGCATAGAGGAGGTGGATGCAGCACTGCAAAACTTCTCTTCAGCTTTTTGCTCAGGTTTGCAAGCAAATATTTACTGTCCAACCAACATGCACGCTGTAAGATTCTCTTGTAGGAGTTCATCTTCAGAGAATGTGTCCAGAATAAAAAGGTTTGTGCTCTACAAAGCACATTCCTCTGCTACAGCATATTTCCTTTAGAGTGGGGCAAATTGAATATGCAGGTTAATCCACGAGCACTTAACAGACTCTGGATTATGTCCTCAGTCAATAGTAAGATCAACTTTTCCGTAGTACGATATCTCTTCAAAGGCTTGTGAAGATCTGTTGAGAAAATTTGCATGTGCTGATGTTAAGGAGAGGCTGCCCATTAGCATGAGAACTAGGGATGTGGGGAGAACTGTCACCTGTTTTGAAAGGGATTCAAGTATCTTAATATGTTACCTCATTACTATTAATAATGCCAAGCCTTGCAGAGAACATAATAGAAATCTCACTACAGTAAGCTATTGAAAAGATAAGAAAAGAGGATCAACTCCTCTTTCTCGCTCTCTTTTTTATATTGTAATTTATCATGACAGGAAAATGAGAGCTCAATTTCAGACCAACTGAAAAATAGTTAAAAGATCTTACCTTGTAAGAGGTAGAATGCTTACTCTTCTCTCAAGGTTAGATTTGGGATTTTGACTTGGTCAATCAAACAAACAAACAAAAAAAACTATGTAAAGGCAAGTCTGTCCTGTTGATAGTATAACTAAGATATGCACATATTGTTAGAGAGGATTCTTTTTCCTGGCAGTAGCAGAGGTGGAAATGTTCATAAAAATATATTTCTCTGTTTCTTAAATTTAATTCACCACGATTGCCTTTTCCATCACTTCTCTCCTAATCATTGCTTCATTCACTCGTGCTCTCGTACGCATTACTCATACAGAGTCGGAAGGGATGCCTCTGCTGTCATACATTAGAATTTTAATATAAAGCTGGGTGAATGTGTTAACACCACACAAATAAGCTGATATTGCTGATTTTCTGTTTAAATGCTGCCCAACTAAGCCTGATTCAGGAAGATAGTAATAACGCATTCGTAACAAAGGAGTTGTCTTTAAAAGGATGTTGATTTTATTCTGAATTGAGGTGCTTTAAAGAATTCTTCCTGTCACAAAGAATTAATTTTCCTGTAAAATAATGAAATTGTAGCATAAGTCCACGGTTAGAAAGCTCATATGTAGATGAGCATACAACATCTTTCTCCTAACCTTTTGTCTATCAGATTCTACCCTGTAGAAGGTTCTGAAGTGTTAGAAGAGGTATACCTAGCCAAATTCCGGATTTTAAAGCTAAATATGACTTTTGTTGTCATTCAGTATGACTAATACAGTGAAAAAGATAGAAGGATAACAGTCCGTTTTTGCATTAAGTTTATATTGTCTGGTTTGTACATTTCTCTTAGAAAGATAGCCGGTCTTAGACTGTTGAGTTGAGGAAGAGCCTTCACATTTCTAAGAAAGCTAGCCTCACGATGTGATGGATCTTCGTGATTTCATAGGGCATTCCCCGTACTTTTGTACACAAGGTCTGTGCAGTTCATGTTTCAGTAGGACATCTGGAACGAGGCTCAAACGGACTGAAACAGTCCTTTAATGTGTACCTCTGATCTTAAACACAAGTCCATCAATATTTCTGAGGTGAGGACGCGTATAGATGAGAGGCATGAGTCTGAAGGCCTATTTAAAATGTGTCCATGGGTGGCAACTCTCTCCCGGAGAGCTTCTGAGGCACCAATTCTGCATCTGAAGGGAATATTAAATTATTATTTCAGAACTCCTTCATTAGCACCAGAAATTCAAGGCACAAAGTAGGTGATGAAGTTAAAGGAACTGACATGACTCCTTGGATGTATAGCATCTGTTCATGTATAATTCCTCAGGACTGCATTAGGAAATTTGAATATCAGTTAAGATTCAAGTTGAGAAGAAGAGACAGATGCAGTTCTGAGACCAACCCATGCAGAAATAGTAATTTTGTTTCTGAGTCTTTATTTACGTGCTTTGGTTCATTCATTAATTTTTCTTACACCAGGGAGCAGTGAAATATGTTAGTATAGAGCTTTCCTACCAGCTAGATCCTTAAATATCATTGTAACATTGTTTTGTTTTTGTAGGGACTGAAAACAATGAAAGAATGTAGGAATTTGAGGTGTTAACACAGGAATTTAAGCATGGAATCGGCAAAGAAAGCTAGGCAGAATTTAAAGGAAAGTAAGATTTGAAAGTCAGTTGGTTAAAAGCTGGTTATAATGTTCCTTCAGAAGGCTCTCCCTTGCTTGTTGCTAGATAGAATAAATGCTAAAAAGATCCTACTGACATTGGAGTGTGATGTCTATCTGAAAAATACTAAATTGTCTAGAAATGGTCAATATTGTCTTGGCTTGAACAAAACGTTTCATTTTATGTAGGCTCTCTTTGACCTTGCCAGTTTAAATGACCTGTCTGTTTTAGGGCAATGTACTAAGCTTGCTGTTTGCTATGGCTGGCAGATATTTATAAGTAAAATTCATGATCAACATTATCTTAATTCAGGCATCACTATTCTCATGAATTACTGTTTTAAGGAATTAATTCTAATAATTGTGTGCCATGGTGTTAATAATCATAGCAAGCATTTTAGCACCAGATTTTGATGGCACAGCTTTTAGTGGCAAGGTTTTTGTTTTGTTAAGCGTCAGTGCAGGTTGTTTATCTATCAGCCTTTTGAGAGGATGAGCTTCTGTCAAATATAGTTAGATGTTTTCTGATATTTTAGAAGGAGTTAGAGGTCAAATTTTTTCCAAACACTCAAATACATGCCCTATTTGTTACTAGCTTCCTTTATGTGCAGCTATACACAAGTGTGCTTTTATAAGCAATTTAGCCCACGTTTTCATTTATGTAACACTTCACATTGAGTCGATATTACTGTAGCTTATTCTAGGTCCAGAAGTGCTTATGTAAGATACCACATATTAAATCAGTATGTACTAACTACATCAAGATCCAGCACTCAGCAAAGTCTGAAGACTCATCTTTAACTTTAGTGATGGAGTCACTGAAGCTACTTATAGGCCTGCTATTAAGCACAGGGTTGTGATTTTGGGACTAGCTAAAGATTCTTTGTTAACATTCACCATAGGAAGCCTACCACAAACACGTGGAAATCCGTGTTGGTATAATGTGTGGCCAGCCCTGTCACCCCTCTTCCACAAAGGTTGCTCCCTTGAAAGAGTTGTTCATTTTTTAGACCCACCCTGGAACAGTTACTCTCTCTCTAAATCCGCCCTCAAACAGTTATTCACCTTATCCACGCCCCCAAAGTGACGTCAGTGGAAAGTCCGAGAAGGCAGCAGCACAGAACTTTCAAACCCTCACGAGGCAAGAAAAACATTTGCTTTTTTTTCTGTGTGTGGATTTTTTTTTTTAATTATTATTTTTTTAATTTTTTAATGTTGATGATTTGTTGTATTTTGTCTAAGAACAGGCATGAGATTTGTGGTGGGAGGAATATGCTCACAGTCAACCACTTCAGCAGCTAACTAAGCGACGCAGCTGTGCTTCTTCATGTAACAAACCTTGGAAGCTCTCTCTTTCGTTTCATTACAAATGTTCCTCTAGGAGAAAACTTACTCCTTAATTTCCCCTAATCAATGTTATATGAGATGGTTATATGAAATGGTATATGGTTTTCACACTTGATGTGAAAACCATGAAATATTGTGGTTCATGGTGGGAGGGAGTCAAACATTTCTGGATTTTTTCATGGCTCAGATGATAGCTCAGAGGAATTTGATTAAGTATTGCTCGTACTTGATTTGCTATTTTCTACCAGTAGGCCAGCTAACTCAGAGGAAAATGTATGTACTGCCCATCCTACCTAGGAAGAAGAGATTACACTCTACAGTCATGCCCAGTGGTACACCTTATATACAGATAGTGTTTTCAGGAGTACTGAGTGCTTACAAATAATGGTTTATGGGACTGGCAAGTACTCAGCTGTCCAAAAAGCAGGTGTTATTATGAACTAAACAGGGCTTGGAGTTGTAATGAAGTCCTAGCCAGTTTGACTCCAAATATCTGTACACATGACTCTAGGCCATGGAAAGAATGATGCCTTGACAGCCTGATCTAGTGGGTGGCAACCCTGCACATGGCAGGGGGTTTGGAACTGGATAGGATTTAAGGTTCCTTCCAGCCTAGGCCATTCTTTGATTACAGCCTGACCCTGCAAGGTGCTAAGCACTCCAGTCCCCATCCAGCAACTCATTTAGCTGGAACAACTTTACTGGGATGTTAACTGGTCTGTGTCTCTCATTAGCACCGTTTGTGCCAAGTATGCTCAATTTCCTGTAAGTACACAGGCTGTGCCTCTGCCCCTACCCACCTCACCTTTCTGGTTACCACTGCAGATGTATCCTGCCCTTTGCTTTGTACCTGGCAGACATCCTAATGAATACTGGTGCTCCTTATGCACTTCAAATTAAGCATATTTCTTTGCTGGACTGTGACTGGACTTTTTTGTGTGCTGTAGCACTGCATTATGGATGGTCTGTTTTGTTCTCTACTCCCTAGTACATTAAATAGAGCAACTTCTGCTGACAATTCATTAACTATTCTAGCAATCTGTTGCTGCTGGAATGCTAGGGTTAGTTTCTGATCTTTTTTTCCAGGCAAAATCTGTGTAAAATGTGAGAGCTCACATGGTGTTTTTGTTAGGTACGATGCACTCACCAGGATTTGAAGGAAACCCAAATTTCAGCTTCCAAACTCTGATGAATGCAGACAGTCTCTACATGGTCTCTCATTATACTCTGCTGCTAAACCTGAAATTGGCCAACTCAGATTACTACAGGAAGAAGCCTCCCCAAGCTCCCGTGTTGCTGGTGAGTTGGTGAATACAGAGAAAATGCTTGAAAAGAGATTGTTTCATTTCCTTTCACATAAAGCAGCCCGCATGTAAGTGTCCTTCATGATACTTGCTAAGTGGAGAAATAATAATTGCAAATGAAGCAAACTACTTATAAATTTTGCATGATAAACATCATGCATCTGAATTACGCAGCTTCACTGCAATTCAGGGAGGAATGAATGCTGCCTACTGATTATCATTAAAGAAGCAGTCATTTTGATGGATGCTGCATCTTTGTAGCAAATCTTCACTGCCAGTGTGTCATATATTAAGTATTTTTAGTCCCTACTATAAAGGTGTGTGCCTTCATCTTGCAGATACTTCTGAGCATATTAATAAATGTCTTGCTTAATACCAGCTTTGCATTTATACAGATGAAGGCATCAGTTGTCTGAGTGAAAGATAATTAGGTTTTAATACCTAAGTATTACTGAAAATAGTTCAGATGTATTTAATTGAACCCCAGTTTGTCTGTGACAGCTGTTCAGTGCAAAAGGGCCTGACTGCTGGACAAGCAGCATTAGGTGCCACAAATTTGTTTTTAATGGAGTTGAGATTCTATCCCCACCCTGTGAAAATGGTAAGAGATCATCTTGTGCCTTTGTTGCTGTATGAGAACTGTCATTATTATTTGTGTCTTGCATGATCTACAATAAGAGAAGGGAAAGCTCTTCATTCGTGTATTCTCCAACGAGAATTATGTTCATGTCATTTTCACCATAGAGACATGCTATAATTCTCTGTTAGTTCTTAGTCTTGTATAACTTCATTTCTACTTCTGCATCACCTTATGCTTAGGAATGGATCTAGTGCTAGAAGCTCATGCTGTAGAACTTACTGTTGTCTTACTTCTGGCTTTTGCGGTTGCCTGCAGAAAGAGTTCATGAAGCAGGTACAGTCCAGTGGAGTGTTGATGATATTTTCCCAAGCCTGGGTTGAAGAACTGTACCACCAGGTACTAGAAAGGAACATGCTAGGGGAAGCTGGATACTGGGGAAGCCCTGAAGAACACAGCCTTCCACTTATTACCATGCTGACTGGTTAGTACAATGTTATGATGGCAGAAACTAACTTCCAATTGTGTCTAAAACAAGCTACAATAACACTCTGCTTTGGTCCATTACATACTGTGTAATCAGGCAGTGAGTGGTGTTTCACTAATGTGCACCACTCAGTGGTGGCAAATACCAAAGTGCTTGTTCTGGGTCAGATAGGAAACTTTAAACTCTGGGTTTGAAAACAAATAAATCCACTGAAACTTCATAGTAGTCTTGAATCTCTGTGGTCAATGTGACCCAAAGGTAATTAGACTGGAATGACTTGTTTGTTCAACTTGTGGGTTATCATCTGTGTGGTGGCAATGTCTCAAAGGCACAGTTATTATCAAGATCCAGATGAACAGAGACTCCTCCTTACTGTCTCCAGAGGAATGCATGCTAATTAAGATAAATGATGAGGATATGGAATTAAAAAATAAAAAATAAAAAAAAAAGGCACTTTTATTTTCTCTGAAAGGTGGCTACCTTTTGCTTCAGGAGATACTGATAGACTTCAGGAGTTGTAAGGAAGAAATACACTTCTTTAAATGCTACTGGACCCAGTATCCTACTAGTATTCCTAATAACTTATGTGTAAAATCATGTGAATTTTGGTTACCTTTAAAAAATATATTATGTTTATTTAAATGACTTGTAATCTGGACCCTGTTGTATATAATGAATATACCTGAATCACACAGCTGCTAGGCTCTCCAGTCAGTTGTAGGCTAGGTCACTCACTGAACTTCTCTGAACTTCTTCAGTTTACACAACATGAAGATGTGATATGCAGTTTTCTCTTTCCATAGGATGACTTTAGTAGCACCACTGTGTTGAAATTTTTAAAATCTGTCCGAGGATACATTTAAGTGTATGCATAAAGGAGAGTTCTGCATATTCTGGCCAAATGAATACAGAAGAATGTTTGACAGTATGGTGGGGACGGGAAAGGTTGATTTGTATACTGAACCAGAGCATATTTTAATTCTCTCAACTTCAGTTACAGCAGGTTTGGTACCTTTTAATGATGAGTGGTAAGTCTGCTGTTTTCTCGATGTCATAGCAAAGCCATTTCTGTATGCCTTTGGTACAAACAAATATAAATAGTGGATTCTGGTCTTGGAAGCTTTCCACAGATTTTTCCCCCTTCGGCTCAGATTTGTGCTATGCTAGGGATATGCCAAATGGCAGTAGTGAGAAGCTGAAAACCCAGAGCATCTCTAACAAGTAATGAAAAACAATCCTTAGCTTCATTTGAGAGAAAAAAATATCTTATATGATCTGCTGAAAGGCAACAGGGTGCCTATGATACTACAGTGGTGTAAAATACACTGTCTTTCTGAATGTACATACTGTATGATTGCAAAGAAGTAATTAGAACAGTGTATGTATGGAGAACACTGCTTCAGCTGAGCCATTAACTGGTAATCAGAGAGCAATGTTCTGAGAGGTTGTTGCTGACTGTGTTGAGACCAGCTTTTCCTTTAAATATTGTATGATGAGCGGTCAGTTGGGAAGCTGAAACAAACACTTTTGGAAAAATGATAGCTATGTGAAAAAGAGACAGACGGGCTTCTAGGAAGCAAGTCAGGCTTCTCTGTGTTGCAAACTACTCTTGTGTTGGAGTAAATGTTGACCCCATGTAGGTCTAACCCACTAACAATTCCATTTAGAAAATAGGATCCAAGTGTGTCGGGGGGACTGTGAGATATGGGAACACATGGTTACAGGATTTAGCAAGATTTTAAAGGAAATACTCAGAAATGCAGAGATTGTGCATAAGTGTGCAGAAGGTCCAAAACAATAAGAAATACCATGTAATCTTTACCAGAATTTCCACTGACTGTGTAATTTCAGGGACCTCTTGGGAGTAAGGGTATTTCCACTCTATAAGAAAAAGCTGGTGATACCAGGCAAAGAATATAAAGTGCCACAACTTATGTTTATACCAAGGCTTCACCAGGCTGCCAGAAAATAGAATCTAAAAAGCATACATGAGAAATCAGGGACGCCAAAACCTGCTTGAACGTGGATCCAGTAAGAGATACTTTCTTTTTGCCATCTGTTTGTTGAGTAGTAAGTAATCTGTTGTTTTCTTTGATATTCTGTCAGACATCGATGGCTTGGGAAGCAGTACAGTTGGTGGCCAGTTGATGGCATCTGCTTCAGCTCAATCTCCTCTTTCCCAGAATCAGAAGACAGATGATTCTGTTGTTGCAGGTATTGAGAATATATTGTAAGCACAAGTGTATCTACCAATGGTGAATTGTTCTATATCGTAAACACACTTGGGTTTAAGAACAGCAGTTTAAGATTTGGAGGAAGTGTATCAGTGTATCCTGCATATGAGCTTCTTTTGTAGCTTTCAGGCTGTATACCTTTATTACCACCATCTGAAGTCCAGCATGCAGGGGACATTTATGACTTCTTTTTTTACATTTTTCAACTGTTGATAATAGAGATGCTGTTATGTCATTTTCCAGTAGTGATAGTAATGCATTTCTCACTCCAGGAGTTGCTTTTGCCCGATACCTCTTAATTGGCTGTTGGAAGAACTTGATTGACACTTTGTCCACACCGCTGACTGGTCGCATGGCAGGCAGCTCCAAGGGGCTGGCATTCATCTTGGGAGCAGAAGGAGCCAAAGAGCAGAACCAAAAGGAGAAGGACTCCATATGTTTGAGTCTGGATGGACTGAGGAGAGCAGCCCGCCTGAGCTGTGCCCTAGGTACTGCTGTGTTTTATGTTGCCGTGGCACACTCACAAAATAGAACTATAACTTTCCCTATGTGAATTTGGAAGAGAAAGCAGTATTCTTTTCTAGTCTGGGATGATCAAGGAACCTGTAGAACTTCTCATAGAACCCACCTTACCTACAACATAGACATATACATCCATTTACTTGACTCAACCTGTTATTCTGATTGCTTGAGGTTAAGGAGGAAAAGCTAATTAAACATTCTGCTGTTTGTTTACAGGAGTTGCTGCTAACTGTGCATCTGCTCTTGCCCAAATGGCTGCTGCATCCTGTGTCCAAGAAGAGAAAGAAGAAAAAGAAATCCAAGAGCCCAGTGATGCTATAGCTCAAGGTGACAATGTGATTAAATGATCTACCTTATCTCATATTGTTTGCAGAGATGCAGATGGAAGGTACTTTGCTATACACAAAAGAACGACAGAGGGGGATTATTTTTTTATAGGCATAGGGCAAGTAAGTCTAGAGGTTTCAATAAATGTCTTGCTGTGGTAGGTTCTTAACAATATGTCATGTTAATTTTAATTTATATGGAACTGAAATCAGCTAAACAGCAAGTAAGGTTAACTGCTTTTTGTTTTTTTTTTTAATGTGCACTTCCCAAGTTTTGTGGCACTTTTACAATGAGAGGGCATCAGAAAAACAGTATTTTGTTGCTGTGTTGTGTGAGAACATAAACCGAACCTGACTTGTCTTGAATCATGTCAAAGGAAGTTAACGATTAAAGAAATTAAATTAAAGAAATTAAAGAAAAGTTATACCAGCTAAAATGTTTTGCACCCCTGTGCAGAAGTTCCTCACACAGTGAAAGTCAATAATGTCTTTTATGGCTGGTTGGATATCAGGTAACATCTGATTTCTAATGGCAAGAAACCCATAACAAAGTATACAGTTGCACTGATGACCCTACTTGGCACTGATTTCAGTGTCTTAGTAGAGAAAACAAACCTGAGGTCTGAGGGTAAGCTTCTTTTGAGCACTCTGCTCGATATAACTGAATTGAGTTGGCCAGCCTGCATAGAAGCAAAAAAGAGGTAGTAGTAGTGGCCAGAGGCCATTAGCAAATGCTCTTTGTTGGGACTTTTATATGGAAATGCCGTGTAATCCACAAACCCTTTTTTCTATTGCAAAAGAGATTTTAGTAAAAAATAAATAAATAAAAATCCAGCCAGCACAGAATAGGAACATGTACTATTGCTGGCAATGCTACATATGTTCTGTGGGCAATAAGATGTGAATTTGAGGCTAGAGGGTGTCAATCTCAGACTGATTTTTCATAAAATCAGTCCACGGGGGTTTTCATTTTAAAACTGCCTTATGTTTATGTGGAAAAAATGAGATTCTGTAGTTTGTTTTTTATCTAAATTCAAACTTCTTTTGTAGCTTTCAGGCTGTATACCTTTATTACCACCATATGAAGAAGCAAATGTTTGTTTAAAAGCTGGAGATGGCAATGTTCTTTTTGGTTTTTTGTGCTGCAGTGAAACAGAAAGTGGAGCAGAAACTGGAGCAGATGGGGAAAGTGCAGGGTGTCTGCCTACACACTGCTCATGTTTTGTGTATGGATGCAGTCCTAAATGTGGGCCTGGAGATGGGAAGCCACAATCAAGACTGCTGGCCTCATGTGTTCAGGTACTTAGCTTTCCCAAAAGAAACATAATTTTCAATGTCTTGCCATGAAGTACCAGTCTGAGAAAAAGGACTTTACATACTCTGGGAGTCTTCTTCATAGCCAGTAACAGAGTGAATTAACTGTAATTAAATTGAATTAAATATCTGTAAGAGAAAAATCACTTCTTTCCACATCTGTTTGGAAACTAAATCAATGCTTAGAAACTTCAGTGTTGTCAGAAGACTGTGTCAGATCCTGAAACCTAAATGGCCGTTCAAGTTCCTCAGATAGGCTGTTTGCTATATGAGGACATGGTTGGCCAAGGGATGTAAGATGACACACTGTCTGTGATGTGTCTGAGAGTTTTGCTTACAGCATGCTTCTGACTTGAGTAGAGACTCAAGCATTTCTTCAGTGAGTCCTCTGATTTAGGGACACAAGAGCTGTTGTTCTGTGGCTTTAATCCGTCTTTTCCTTCTGTTCTCAGGGTGTGTGAGTACATCAGCACTCTGGAGCACACCCACTTCAGTGATGGCACCTCCCAGCCCTGCCTTACCATCACCCAGTCACAGCAGGCACCTGGAGGCCCACGTTCAGACACTGAGCTGGGAGAGACTCCTCAGGAACAGACCCCTGAGCAGGAGACCACCCTCAGCAGTAATCCTGTCATTCAGCCAGTTTCCATCCAGGAGCTTGTCAAGGAAAGCAGTAAGGGCAGAGCTTTCGACTTCCGTGGAGGCAGCTTGCTGTGTGGAACCAGTGCTGCCAAGGCTGTTCTCACACTCTCCACACAAGCAGACAGGTAAAAGTGTCACTAGATTCTCTGCTCCTAAAACAAGACCAACATAGACCTTTCTGTGATGCAGTGGGCCCTGATCCTTATGTCTATTGCAGCCACTTGCTTCAGTTGAGTTTTACAGGGGAGCTACGTATCACAGCCAGCAGCTCTTAAAAGACTTGGTTTTCTGCACCTTTGCTGTACTTGCCCTGCTTTTTGGAAGCGCTGGGCTGGGTATGTCTGAATCCACCAGTAAATCACATGCATCCTAGGAGTGGTAGTTCTATTGCTTGCATGTAAGTTAATCTATTTTGTTTGCTCATTAAAGCAGACAAAAAAAAAAAAAAATAGGTGTCGTGCCTTGACAGGAAGGAATGGAAGCAGTTCCTACTGTCAGAACAAAAGAAAGTGTTTCATGGAAAACAGAATCAGGGAATCATGGTTGTGTTAACTTCTGGCTGTACCATGTGAAATTTCTTTGTGATTCTGTGGAAACTTGCCTCCAATCTGTGCAAAATTTTAAGGGTACAGGTTTATCTCTTAAATCTTAAGAGCTCATTGCAGTTGAAAATAATGGCTCTTGTTTATATTCCTACATAGCAATTCAGATATAGCAGCTTTAGATCTAAGACTTAAATTCAATTCTTTGTCATGTTAAGGGGCTTTACAGATGGAGCAAACTGCTATGATGCAGAAAGCTCTGATGATGTAAGTTGGGAGAGCTGAGCATATTAGTTTTTGTAATTATTGTTTATGAACTGTTTATGCAATTAAGATCCACTTAAGGGGCAGTGGTGATTCCTTAAAAAAGTGCTTTTTTGTTATAGTGCTGCATTTGTATCTTGGAAGGGTTCTGTTTGGTCCTACAACACTCTACCACCCTCCAATTGATAATATTTCTGGATCAAGGTCTTGCTGTGTGTGTTGCCAGAGGCAACACACAGCAGTTATGTACATGTAAAGGTTTTCCTCTTGCAAATACATTTAAGTCTCCATATCATGAATTTTTCAGTTGATTTCTATTCTTTTATTCACAGGCTCTTTGAAGATGCTGCTGATAAGTTAAATTTGATGGCACTGGCAGGCTTCCTTTACCAGCTCAAGAAGGCTTCTCAGGCCCAACTTTTCCATTCTGTCACAGATACAGTTGATTACTCCCTAGCAATGCCAGGTAGAAAAAAAAACAAACAAAGAAACACAGACTTCTTTGTCTCACATACAGCTATATGGCTTGCAAAATTAGCTTTGTACTACCTTTTAGTACTTTGCAACATTTTCTAAAGGTTTTAATTTTTCCACTTAAATTTCAGGGTATAAAGAAAACAGTATTTATTCTAATAAGATCTTTCTGTAGGAGTGCTGCAAAATCTTTAGAAAAGCCGAAGAACTTTTTTTAGACAAGGACCACATCTACCCCTGCTGTGAGACGCTTCAAAGGACATTTGCTTAGAAGTGTTCATAAAATGAGTGATAACAAATGAAGCATGCAATTGAGAAATGAAAAATTCAGCAGTGGAAGTTGTCTGCTTACTCTTCCCCAGCAAAGTGAAGAATATACCTTACAGTACAAAACCTGTAGAAAGTTGTCTGTCCTGTAGCAGACATGAAAACTTAATTGGTTTCTCCTTTCCCTGGGGTGTTACTTAGCATTATCTCAGTATAAAAATTAGTCATTCTTTTTTGGTTCCTCCTTGTCTCCAATCATTTTTGTTTGTTTGTTTTTTTTAAGTAAAAAAAGGTATGGCATTATGTGTAGCAATAAGTCAACAGTAGTAGTAATAATGATATCCACATTAAGGTAGGGCAATTAATTGGATATATATTTTTATGTTGAAAGTGGCATATACACATTTTAAACTAGCATATTCTAATGAGACAATGAAGTGTATTTTCAAATATTATAAGAGGAAAGGAAGATGAATTGTTTTCAGTAGGAATTAAAAGTATTAGTGGCTGTAGAACACATGATCCTTTTCTCAAATTCTATGCTTCTCACCAATTGTGTGGTACAGTCTATATTCTTTCCTGTAGATGTCACCAAAGGTCTTCACAACTACTATTTTGGCTCACAGTAACAATTGTTTACCTCCTTGCTTGTCTGCTTTTATCCATACTGGATATCATAACTGAATTATAATGCATTATTTTCCAAGTCGTTATGTCTTAAAAACTTTCCCAAAAAATCTTCCCTCAAAGGAAAATGAGATGTTTTTATTGCATTGTTCATAAAGCTTGGGTCTATCTCCTGTTCTTTTACCTACCCAGGTATAAGCTGTGTTTTACACTGATTTCTTTCTGGCTGAGCATTATAAATTTTGAACCTGATTTACATTTCTCTTTAGACATCCAGAGATGAAGGAGCAGCTTTTTGTTTACGCTTCTGTTTATTTTGTTTTACTCCCTTGTAGGAGAAGTAAAATCCACCCAGGACAGGAGAAGTGCACTTCACTTGTTCCGACTTGGTGATGCCATGCTCAGAATTGTGAGGAGTAAATCCCGCCCACTGCTCCACCTCATGCGCTGCTGGAGCCTGGTGGCACCTCACCTGGTGGAGGTAGGATTGGGGAGAAGATGGGAATGTGTACAAGGGATGGCAAAGCTGAAACAGCTGAAGAAGGCTTAATGGTCTTCTTGAAATATGTAACAGCCCTTAACATTGTGTCCTATTTGATCTGTTCTCTTCACTTTTAAGTTCCATAAATGGCCAAATATAAGCATGACCAAATGCCAATTTTTATCAAATATGACGTATATACATAAAAACTTTTAAAAGGGAAAAATTGTCACCTGGTAGCAACAAAAGGTAGTACTTGACATGAGATCTGTTCTGTGGGGTTTATTATTTAATTTATTTTTAGCTGTCTGCTCCTTCAATTTTTGTTAAATCTTTAGGCATCTGTGAGACCCCAAGCAGCTCATAGTCTCAATCACCCAATTCCATAGCAGTACTTTCCCATTTTCTTGGCAATGGGCTCTCTAGTCATGATGAAGCTCTCATTAGGGTTTGGCATCATGAAGTGCTTTTGTGTTTGGGTGAAGTCTTATACTCTTCCTCTCCCTGCAGGCTGCCTGTCACAAGGAGAGGCATGTGTCTCGGAAGGCTGTCTCTTTCATCCATGACATCCTTACCGAAGTGCTGACAGACTGGAATGAACCTTCTCATTTTCATTTTAATGAGTCACTTTTCCGCCCCTTTGAGCGTATCATGCAGCTGGAGCTGTGTGATGAGGATGTGCAAGACCAGGCAAGTCGGCCCTGACTAGGGTGCCTGTATCTGACCTACCATGCCCATAAGAAGGATGGTCAGCAGAGTGCACTTGATCCACTTGAATATTTCCCAAATGCCCTTCAAATGGTGTCCCTCAATTATCTTCAGGAATTCAGGAGGGCCCTGCCTACCTAAATCAGCATTATGGTAGCATACAGATATCTTTCTGTACTTCAAAAGAGCCTTGACATGTTCCTGTTCAATGTAGCTTACTATTTTTCTTCTGTAAAGCAGTTGTGAATGATACATGTGTGGCCCTATTCCACAGTCAGGTCTTCCTTCAGGAGCAGACCCAAATGTGATGCTTGAACCTACCAAATTATTGTTATATTTCCCAAGATTCTAGCACACCAGGCATTATAACAGTACCTTTAGAGAATAATGTTATACAATGCAGAAGCGCTGTTTTCAGAACTCTGCTCCTGACTACTTACCTGTTTATTGCTTAGACTAGCTCTTTAGTAGAAGTGCATCTGGCTTTAAAGTTATTTAATTAAATTATCTAACAAAAAAAAAAGTCTAGATTTTGAAATCCAGATAAAAGAGTATATCTAGAAACGTGTTTAAAGCCTTCCTCATTCCTTCTGCAGGTCCAGCTTTGTATCAGTTCTGGTTTTATTCTTTGAGCCTTTCCTACACTGTTTGCAGGTGGTCACCTCCATAGGAGAGTTGGTGGAAATGTGTTCTACCCAGATCCAGTCAGGATGGAGACCCCTGTTCAGTGCCCTGGAAACAGTTCACAGCGGCAATAAGTCAGAGGTTAAAGAGTACCTTGTAGGAGAATACTCTATGGGTAAGGTCTTCAGCACTGACTATTTTGTGTATTCTTCTGTTTCGCAATCTAATTCCTTGAGGCCCCAAGAAATGACTCAGTACATTTTAAATGCCTGACCTGAATAGATACTCTGAAACAGTATAGCTCACAAAGGCACTGTTATACTCTAAGACTGTACTAATGTATCTGATTTATTAGGTTGGGAGTAAAAGCAGAGATAATTTCATTTCTATCCTTTCAGTTCTGGCAGATGAGTATAATAAGACAAAAATGCTTCAAACCTACTTGAATATTTTTGAGCAAAAAGATAGCGTGTGAGTGCTGAGTATAGTTGAGTTCAAAATGGTAGTGTGTGAGTGCTGAGCATAGTTGAGTTCTTGTCACTGCCCTGCTGTAGTGACTGCATACAGTCACTGCCTCTCGTGTCAACCATCTTTCTTACCATGTGAAACCTCCTCCTCTTAAACATCAATGTCAGTTGGTGCGATACTCCAGGTAGGTACTTGTCCAAGCACTCGATCACAGGGATTCTAATTACTAGTGCTGTTACAAATCATTTGCTTTACAATTGATCCTATGTCTCTCTCAGAGATGATTGCAAGTATGGAAGTTGGGTAGTTAGGACAAATAATGTTAGTCTGTCCTTTTGACACATTTACAGGTTAATAAATGTTACAAGCCATGCATGAGGGGTATGGTTTGCATCCGAAATTTTGTCTTTCAGATCTGTTATTATCATGGCAAAATGCAAGTTTATACAGCTTTTGTAGACTGATTAGCTACTTAGGAAAAGCGAAGCTATTTTGTCACTGTATCAGAAGAGTCAGAATAGTTTTCAGTGTGACTGCTGTGTCGTCTTGACAGTTAGGACTAAGGCTCCACCAAACAAAAATGTTACACAACTGCTGATTGCATGCACCTGCTCTTATTATGTGAGCACTGGTAAGTAGATATTTTTTATAGATGTTGTGAAGAAAGGAGTCAGCATTACTTTCAATGTAGGGTTACGCGAGTTGCCTTGGGAGCAAAAGAGGAAAAAGCATGTTAGTTTTTACTTCTGAGATGACTGGAGCATTTCTGTCTCTTCCAGGAACAGAATTGATCCTACAGATTCAGCTAAATTGTTTAGAAGCTGTTGGAAATTCATCTTTATGGGGGATGGGAAAAAGTCCTCATCTTGTTATTTCCACAGGGAAACGCCAGGCCCCAGTGTTTGATGTCTTTGAAGCATTCCTAAACACTGACAGCATCCAGGTCTTTGCCAATGCCGCCACCAGTTATATTATGTGCCTTATGAAGTTTGTGAAAGGACTGGGTAAATGCTTTTATTTTCCTTATATTTTATTAACTTATGCTATGTCAAACTTGATTCTGCCAAAAATGAGAATCCTGCTTTGTAATACAGAGTACTGTAGGGAAAAGAGAAGCAGTGTCTCAGTTTCTCAAGAATAAAGTCCAAAATGATTGAAAGAGAACTTCGGAAACATTTTGAATGCTATCAAGGCCATGAGTTATAATAGAAGCAAAGATACATCTCTCTCTTTTAAATGTTTTCGTCATTTGATCTTATTTACATCAGGACTCGCGTAAGTTCAGTTTTAAAAAAAATAAAAGAACACAATAATGGAGATATGACCCTGGCACTGTGCAGTGACAGCACAGATTGTTTGTAACAGATGGTATGTCTTATATTTAGAGGTCAAAGCTACATGGCTTCTTTGCACCCTTTCCCACCTCAGCAGTGTTTTGCATATGCAGTGCTGAAAACCTGCTGAACCTTGATTGAGATCATAAGCATTAATTTTTCTGTTGCGTTACTGAGGACAGCAGAGACAAAGTGCGTCAAGTCTCAGTGTAATCTTGGTGTTTCACCAAACTTCAGAGTAGAGGAGAGTGCTGCTGGGTCATTCAACCCACAAGTTCTTTTGCTTGCCTTGATTGCAGTTTGCAATCAGATTGCAGTTAAACAGTTTTCATTGAACTGTAAAATTGGTATATTTTTCCCGTATGTAAATTGCAAAATTTCTAGTAAACAGTAAAGGTGAACTGTTTTTTTTCTTTATACATATGAATACAACTTAGGCCAAAGGATCCACAGAGATAGTAAGGTTTGGAAGTACCTAACTGCAATTATTCCTTTCCTGTTAAGTTATTTTACCATTTATATCAATGGGGGACAGAATTCAGCTCGTGGATGACAGACTGGAATCATAATTATTATTACAAAAGAGAAAAATAAACTTGCTCGTCCAGTACAGCAAGGAGAACTTGCATCCCTTGTGTAGAAATGTTGTCATATTTCTTCTAGGTTTCTTAGTTTCATGAGATAAGTTTGTCCCATTTGTGGTTGCACATCAAAAAGCAAGATATGAGAATCATTCAGTTGTCATCTAATAAGATCAGACAAAGGATGATTTCTGCATTCTATTCAGACAGTGGAATTCAACTGCATGAAAAACAAAGCTAATCCTGTTTGTTTCTCTTCTGTCCCTCCCACTGCTGCCTTTCCCATCCCCAGGGGAAGTAGATTGTAAGGAGATGGGTGACTGTGTGCCAGGATCAGGATCAGCATCTACAGACTTGTGCCTTCCCGCGCTTGATTACCTCAGGAGATGTTCTCAGGTATAGTGAACAATCTTGCACAGGTACTAACATGGCCTAGGAGACAGTCCTATCCTCAAGGCTTTGCATCACTGGTTAGGTAAAATGCATGAATACAATAGAATTTGCTACAGAGCTGTTGGTAAGAGGCTGCACTGCCAGATAGAGACTGGCAATCTGAAGGATCCTCATGTGTTCTGAGCCAGCTAACAGCAGGAAAACTGAGGAGGTAACAGCACTCAGAACTGAAGGGCATGTGGGGAAAAAAAACATTCAAAACCTAACAGTAGCACATCCAGAGTGACATAAATTCTTATTTGCCCAGTTACTATAAAACAGAGCTAAAAGTAGTGACGTTTCTCTTATGTATTTTTTTTCTCTCTCTTTTTTTTTTTTTTTTTTTTTTTTTTTTAGTTGTTAGCCAAAATCTACAAAATGCCCTTGAAACCTATTTTCCTCAGTGGCCGGCTGGTTAATATGCCCCGAAGAGTGCAGGAGCAGTCAGCCAGCAGTGAGGATGGCATTGAGTGCATCCTTTCTGACTTTGATGATGACACTGGTAAGTGCATTGAAAGCAGGAAACGTAGGATTGATCAATTGTTTCTTTTACATGTCACTGTAAATTTTGCCAACTGCTGAAAGCAAAAAGGAGGGGAAAAACTTCACAGAGTTTATTGTGTCTGTTGTCTGTATGCACATACAACTTAGAGTTCAGATCCTGTCAATTTCTGCATGTTAAAAGCTACAACTCATGTATGAGAAAAATGCAACCAGTGTCATGGGAGAAGGCAATAATATTGTAATAAAATGAATAAATATCAGGGTACTTAACATGTTATAATGCAGCGAATACAGACATATGTCGAGAGCAAACACAAAAGTACTTTCTGGAACCACAGCTACTGTTAAGGAATGAAAACCTTTTGAGGTTGGTGCTGTCAGCCCTTCCTTTCACAGAAAAACTGTCAGTGTTGAGTCAAGTTTACAAAGATAAAGAATACTTACTTAAATATGTTTCCAAACTTAAGTGCCATGGTCTGTTGAACCAAATGAACTAAAATCAGTAGGAAGTGCTGTGACCTCCAGAAAAATGACAAACATTATTCTCCTAGTTATCCGTGTTGCTTTAGTGGGTTGTGGATTAACCAGGTGTTTGAAGAACACTGGAACTAGATGTGCATGGAGCCAAGCAATAGAGAAACGCAGACATAGTGCTTCTGAATCCATGCTGGCCCTCTGAAGCAGAAGCTGGTAATGTATTAGAACAATGCTAAGTAAACCGAGTTTACAAAAACAGAAGGCAGTGCCTCACTGGGCACTGGGGTCCTTGAGAAAAGGGCTGTTGACATCATCTACCTAGACTTCAGAAAGGCCTTTGACACTGTGTCCCACAGTATTCTAGATAAGCTGGCAGCCTATGGCTTGGACACTCTTTGCTGGGTGAAGAACTGGCTGGAGGGTAAGGCCTAGAAAGCGGTGGTGATTAGAGTTAAATCCAGCTTGCGACCCATCATGAGTGATGTTCCCCAAGGATTGGTATTGGGGCTTGTCCTGTTCCATATCTTTATTGGTGACCTGGACAAGGGGATTGAGTGCACCCTCAGTAAGCTGGCACACAACAGCAAGCTGGGAGAAAGTGGTGATCTGCCAGGGAGTAGGAGGGCTCCTCTGAGGGATCTGGACAGGCTGGATAGCTGGGCTAAAAATAATGTGATTAAGTTTAACAAGACAAAGTGATGAGTCCTGCACTTTGACCACAACAACTCCAGTGAACGCTACAGGCTTGGGTCAGAATGGATGGCTAGAAGACTATGTGGAAGAAGTATGGACCTGGGGGTGTTGGTTGATGCTCAGCTAAACATGAGCCAGCAGTGTGCCCAGGTAGCCAAAGAAGGCCAGTGGCATCCTGGCTTGTATCAGAAGTGCTGCCAGTAGGAGCGAGTGATCATCCCTCTGTACTCAGCACTAGTGAGGCCACACCTTGAGTAGTTTGTTCAGTTTTGGGCCTTTCTCTTCAAGAAAGATGTCCATCAAGGCCCTGGAAAGTGTCCAGAGAATGGCAGCAAAGCTGGTGAAGGGTCTGGAGCACAAGCCCTATGAGGAGCACCTGAGGAGATTATAATCATTTAGTCTGGAAAAGAGAAGGCTCAGGGGAGACTTTACAGCTCTCTGCAAGTCCTTGAAAGGATTATTTTATATAACTAATGATAGGACTGAAGAGAATGGCTTCAAGTTGCAACAAGGGGATTCAGGTGGGTTGTTAGGAAAAATTTCTTCTCCAAAAGAGTGGTCAGGTACTGGAAGAGGCTGACAACAGAGGTGGTTCAGCCACCATCCCTGGAGCTGTTTAAGAAATATGTAGATGCTGTACTAAAGAATGTGGTTTAGTGGGGAAGTATTGGTGGCAGGTGGATGGTTGGTTTGGATGGTCTTGGAGGTGTTATCCAACCTTGGTGATTCTGTGATTCTATGAAAAGTCAGTTCCAAGATCTTGCAGAATGTTTTAGCCTACTTTGCCTCAGAGTAGTGCAATGTATTTTCATAGTGTCTTTTATTCCATGCCAAATTATTCAATAAGTTGCTAACAGAGAATGTTTTTAGCTCTTCCAGATTTGAAGATAGCCAGACTTAGTGCTGAGTGAGTTGTGCTATTTCCTCACTTAGAAAGATAATTAAATAATTCTGTACAAAACAGGTACAAACCATTCTGGGCAGATTTGCGGTACTAGTGAGATCCCTTAGTGTTATGTGTCTCACATACAGCTCTGCTGCTTGCAGGATTTCCTGTGCATTCTTATGGTTTTAATTTTTCCAGTTGAAATTTCAAAGTGCAAATAAAACACATCTAGTCTAGTTGAATCTTTTTGTAGGGGCAATTCAAAACCTTTAGAAGGGCTGAGCCCTTCTAAATGTCCATTTCTTTGGACATGTACCATATCTGCATCTTTTGTAAAACACTTCAGAGGACATTCATTTCATTACTGGACTTAACATTTTTTATGCTTTTTAAGAAAGAACTAGAAGATTCAATTGGCTAACTTGTCACTCAAGACTTGAAAATAACTTTAAAAAAAAAATAAAACAGGAATTGGACTAGTGGGAATGGCAAACTTAGACCAGAAAAAGGTATGTAGAGGAGGAAGAGTGGGACAAAACATGAAACTAAATTAAAGGGAAAGAAAAGGAGACAATCTTTTCAAAAACTGATATTGCCCTCTGCAATTATACCACAGCAGTGAAATGAGAAAGTACTTACAATCTTTTAAGTTATTTAATTGCTTAGTTTCCATTACTCTCTGAGTTCCACCTGTGGTCAGTGCAGTGTCACACTGCTTTTTAAAGTTTGTTTTCTTACTTGTAGGCCTTATCAATGTCTGGATTATTCTGCTGGAAGAATTAACAACTGCCATATCCAACTGTCCCCGCCAGCACCAACCTCCAACTCTGGATCTGCTCTTCGAATTGCTGCGGGATGTTGCCAAGACACCTGGTAATTAAAGGATAAACTCTGAGCTACTGAAGCCCTGGCCTGTCCCTTGTAGAATACTAACCCACCTCTATAAACTGCGATATTCTTCGTGCTAGAACTGCACAGACATGCTCAAATACAATGGAATTTTCTTAGAATGGGATTTGTGGTTCCAGTTAGTTAACCTATTGTTCTGTGGTGACAGAAGGCATGTTGTAGGAGTATGCTTAAGTCCTGCATACACAAATTAAGAGGTGCAGTATTCTGTCAGTGTCCTGGCTACAGAAAACATTTGCAAATGCAGGAAACTCATAAAATTATACAGTCCTGTAGGCCTCCTGAGCAGCACAGGAGATTCACAGTTGAGTAAACATTCATGTACTCAGAACTAAAACTAATCTCATAATGAAATCTACAACTGCACACTTCTCTTAACCCATAAAAAAAGAGTTTCAGAAACTGCCTTCTCTAGAATCACCCCTGGCTTCAAGCTTGGAATGAATTAAGAAACATATCTTGAATGTAGGCTGTGTAAGCAAAAATATACAACCATCATTGTGTTTATTTTAAGGCCCAGGATTTGGCATTTTCGCGGTTGTACATCTTCTTCTTCCTACAATGTCCCTTTGGCTCCATCGCAGCCATGGTGACCATTCTTACTGGGATGTGGCATCTGCTAATTTCAAGCATGCCATTGGCCTTTCCTGTGAACTCGTAGTGGAGCACATTCAAAACTTCATACACTCAGGTATGTCCTAACACTATCAAATCTCCTGATAGTTGTTTAATGGCACATTACTGAATAGCTACCTGAGGAGGTGATTTCTTTGCTTTTTTGGTTGCTCAAGTGTAAAACAAGAGGAGGAGGGTTAAGAATTTGTTTTCTTTTTTATTAACAAATAGAAAAAATATAACTTGAAAAGGGACTTGTGGAGGTTATTTAGTCCATGCTGTTGCTCAGACAAGGGCTAACTTCAAAATTGAATAATCACAGTGTTCATTTCCAAAGGAAGACAGTGAGACTTCAATCTTAAGGAACATTCAGAAACAGAAGCTAACAGAATTTCTCTAGTATAACTGAAGTCTACACATTTTATATCATTAACCTCAAAAGGACAGTTCTCATTTCAATAGGATGTGATGCATGTTTCAAAACTGAACTCTACTGATATCTACATAAAAAGAATTGGTTTTGCAAAGTTTCTCATTTGCAGTAAGCATGTCAAGACTGTCTTTAATTGCAATGCAAAGGCAATGATGCCAAATAAAACCAGTTTGTATCTTTTCCTTACAGATATTGGTTATGAAAATATGATCAATACTATGCTAAAAGATCTTTTCAAGTTGCTGGTCGCCTGTGTAGCAGAACCAACAGAAATTATTTCCAGAGTTGGCTGCTCTTGTATCAGGTAACAATCTGTTAGCATATTAAAAAAAAAAAAAAAAAAAGTACTTGTGGACAGACTAAGTTGGCTAGCATCTCAGAAGTCTGCAATATATCTCTATTTTAGACTTACCAGCCTTTTTTTTTTTAACTGTTTTCTGTCTGTTTTAGAACCTGTAGTTTTGCACATTGCTATGTCTGTCATTCCCGTAAAAATATTTGCACAATACATATGTACAGTTAGTCGATAATTAATCCTTAGGAAAAATAATTAAGGGGCTTTCTGTGGGAATTCACAGGTCTTTGAGTGTAGTGGATATCTTTACAGTCTTCAGTTTATTGCAATCACAGTCAAAATAAACACTCTATTATATACTTACAGAACATATAGTTCTTCTTCAGGAGAGATGATTGTTTAAGGAGGAAAACTGAAGGAAAAGCAGTCAGAAATTCAGCGTTATATCAAAAAAATGGGTCAGGATAGCAACTATTAATTCTTAGGAGACTGATTATTATTAGCTAGCTACTAAAAGGACCTTTTCTTTAGTTTTCCACCTTCTCCCATTTCAGCTGAGAACTGTTCAGTTATTTCTTATGGTAATGTTTTCCTGTGTGCCTACTTTTAGGTATGTATTAGTGACAGCAGGTCCTGTTTTTACTGAAGAGATGTGGAGGCTTGCATGTTGTGCCTTGCAGGATGCATTCTCTGCCACCCTGGAGCCAGTAAAGGTAAACTGCCTTTTTGCTGACAGTCAAAACTATTTATACTTTAACTTTTGACAAGTTGTCTCACACATGCACACGCGCGCACACATACATAAGGTTTTGGATACAGAGGCTGGAAAATAAGATTATGTTTTAGTTTTCATTGTTTATTTATTTAATCACAGTGAAAGGCATTGGATGAACAATGGAGACAGATTTTTTTTTTGAAGCACGTTACAGACAACAGTGATTAATAACTTTAAATTGCCCCACCAGCAAGATAGCAGAAGATCCTTACGTTTTGTTCCAGTTCTTCTGAATTGGTTAAAAGTAGACAGAAAAAAAAAGTTGCTTACTTGTTCCAGTTGCTGCATGCTCCATATAGATTATTTTTCAAATCACCACCATGTGACAAAAAAAATTCCCTTTAGTTCACTACTATATAAGTTTGCATTTGCATCACATACACTGAATACTGAATAGCAGGTGGTCCATTGGTAGTAAATTGGAGAGATCCCTCCCACTCTGAATTTTGTATTAAAGATGACCAAGTTCAACAGTTCTACAATCACTGATTTAATTTAACGCACAGTGAAAGTCTGATGTTGTGTTTCTCTATAGAACCTATTGGGCTATTTCCACAGTGGTTCTGAAAGCTTTAGTGGAGACGCCTGTGAAGTGAAGGTGGCAGCCCCCTCCCTCTCGCCGAGTGCTGAGGCTGAATATTGGAGAATCAGAGCCATGGCACAACAGGTAGAGACTGATATTTCAGTGAAAGTTGGAGAAGCCTTTCAACTTGGGGCTTTTCTTTGCGTACATTTTTAGCACAGCTGTCCTCAAACCCTATGAGCAAATCAAATGAGACTTCTTCATCACTAGGCTATCATGTATCTAACAGTAGTAGTGAGAAAAAGTAATGAAAACTAGAAACAAAAACATTAAAACTTACCCTCTAAGTGGCTTGGCTGGGGGTAGATGCATAGGCATTTGATCAGGATTACAAGCCTGTTATGTAGTATAGCTTTAAAACAGGCAATACTAACATAAATCAGTGGAAACCTTTCTGACAGAAAAAGGGAAATAGCATCACAATGAATACTCATCTAGAACATCATATGCATTTCTGACTATTTTGTTAAATAGTGATTAATTCAAAAAGCAAGAAAAACAAATTAGAACAGACACTGTGATATTACACTAGAAAAACTAGGTTTGTTCAACTCCTCAAATCAAAGTTTGAAGAGCAGTATACATTTTTTTGTGTGTCTATAAGTACATGGGTATAGATTGGAGAGAAGAAAGTTATTAAGAATTAGAAGGTAACGATGACATTGAACTAATGATTTAAAAATCATCACTAACTGCTAATCAACTAAGTAGTCTGGGAGAAAACCTTCTCAGGGTTCTTTTGTCTACAGTGAATGTTGTTCATTTTGAGAAAGTGTTTTTATGAAACAAGTTCCTTAAAATACAGCAAACTAGACTTAATGACCTGAGTCATTATATGGCAGTTTCTACATGGGTAAGCAGCTGGATTAAAAGAGCCAACAGATGTTTGGTGTCAGTTTCTGACTTAATCATATTCTTAATCATATCCCGATGCTGCTTGAAAATCTTAGATGTCTCAGATGTTCGGGATTTGTGATCACAAAAACATGGCAGTGGCAGATATTGTTTGAACAGAAAAAGTGTTTTAAAACTGAATTTCTACAGAGGCAAAGCTCATAAAGTAAGAAATGGAGCAGTTAGGCTTCTCTAAGAGACACCCCTCAGAGGCATTGCCTGAGTTCTTCTCAGCGAGGATTTGACACATCAACTATGCTGTGAAACAAAGCTACAGCAGTGAGAGTTGTTTTCCTACTTCCCTTCCAAGTAACTACAAATTAGGTGTCCATTGTCTCCTTGTGGCTGAAAACCATCCTTCCAATAACAAACCTTTTGAGGAGGAATGGGCTAACTGTGTAAGCAGGTCTTTGCTATACATGGTACTTACAGGTAGTAGCTTCCTTTCGTCACTGTAAGAAAAAAAAAAAAGTTGTCATAGATCTTTCACAATTCATGAAATTCTGCTGTCAGGCCCTTCATGGACCCATTAGACATGCTAAACCTAATTGTTTTATGTAATTTGTCATTTTCTAGGTCTTCATGCTGGAGACTCAGTGCTCCCCAAAGACCCCTAGCAACAAGGAGGGGTTCGAACATGCCCAGTCATGTGTGCTCGTCATTGACCTGCCACCAGATAAGAAACCAAATGGGCATACCCAGAGAAGGTAAAATATCTTCTCAGGAGTTGTTAAAAACAAGGTAAAATTATTGTCAGGTTGGCAGAGATGGGAACAGAGGCTGTGCCTTTCTACAGGTCTCTTAAAAAAAAAAAGCTTCTAATAGATAGTAAGAGTTGGTAGGTTGCAAGTACCTGAAGAAGGTGACACAAAGCTTTAAAGTAAAGGAAAGTAGATGAAACTAGGAAAATAATTCTCATGGGAAATATTAGGAAAACCTTTCTCACACTGAGATGTTTTTTCTTAGAGGTGTAAAAATACCAGTTTGAAGAAAGCTTTCAAAGTGCTGTTACATTTTGTAGTGATACCTAGCAAACGAAATAATTTCTGCTACGCTTACTGGTCTTTTAAATTCAGTATTATTGGATTAAGAAGGTTGAAATAGGTTAATGGGTAATTGGAGCAGTATAAAGAGGCTACATGAAAATCTGTAAAGCTGTCAACATGCTAATCTAGGGAACTTTTGTTTTTGCTTGGCACTTTTTATTTTTAAAGAAAACCTTTTATATTTTACCACCTCAGAAAACCACGTGTCTGCATGACTCTTAGTCTTATCCTGCCAAAGAAAATTTCTCTTCGCTTGCACTTGGTTGTTTGAATAACCATGATAGTATCACAGGGCCAAGAATTAGTGCTACATTCAGGGTTTGTGTTTATATTGCAAGGTATTTAATATGTTATGTAAAACAGTCTTATACCAGCTACCAAACCTGCTTCTGGACCACTTCAGGCATTCTCATTCAAAACTGAATAGTTCAGTTTTGTAACCAGGAGTCAGAATGCAATGGCCCTTCTGTAGTTGGTCAGGAGGAAGGACCATGCAAGCAAGAAGTTAGTCTTTAAATAAATACAGCTTGCAATTAATACAAACTCTGAATGATCTCATACTGCTCTTTGTCTAACTGCAAATGCATATTCCCTTATGGGGAAATATTACCTAGCAATACTCATTTTTTGCCAAAACAGGGCTGAAAAGTTGACTGTGTCACCGCTTTTCATATTACTTGCTAGCAGCACAGTAATATGCCAGTCTTGCACGCTAGTTAACTGTGGCCTTTGAAGTTTTACTTTAACCTTAGTGGAGTTTTCTCTTTTCCCTTTTGCTTTTGTTTCCCTGATGCTGCATCGTTTCACAGGAAGCTGGGGTAAGGGAGCTCTTCCTCCTAAAAAGTAGTCAGAATAAGAAAATAGTGTCCTTAACCAGCTTTGGCATCATGTTTTCACCTATAGTTCTGTTCTAGTTTTTTGGTTTTTGTCGTTGTTGTTTTGTTGTTCATTTTAGAATTGAGTAGTACTTTAAATTGTCCTTGTAAGTTGCCTTAATGGCTGTTATAAAAAAGCAGATCTCCTTCATACTGCTCCTGCTTTTGGAATGGGGTTAGTCTCTCAAAATAAGTACACGTTTAATTCTATATGCACTCTTAAGAGCTTTTCTGAGTCAGAGCCTTTAATGATTTTTTTACAGCAGAAAACTACTTCCCCACAAGGAGCTCCAGTGTATGTGTTAATCATCAAGATTGTACTGCTGTCAGATAATAAGACTTAATTTTAACCACCATATCAGCACTGGCAGCTACAGCTATAGTAAGTGAGCGAGCTGACATAGATAAGCTAACCCTACAAGCACTGTTCTTTCTGACCTATGGCTTCTATATATGTCAGGCCCTCAAAAGTCTCAGGACTGTCTTTTTTAGTTTTTTTTTGGTTTTTTTTGTTTTTTTTTTTTAAATCAGGACCATGTGTTTGACTTTACCAATCAATTAACATAAGGATAAGATTTTTAGAGGTCTCAAATTGAGCATCTTATGTTACCTGAAAGTTTACTTTAACTTAGACTTAAAACTTCAGTATTGCAAGCAGAGTGAAAAGTCTTTTCCTCACCTGGCAATAATGCTACTTAAACTGTGATCCCTCACAGTTTCCATTCCCTAAATCTAAACAAGTACATACAACGCATCTACTCTATTTGAAATATCACAGCTTTCATCTGATGCAGACTTGTTTATAATTACTAACTTAAGATGGGCTTCACAGTTTATAATTTTTAATCTGTGAGCTGCCAATGTTTTGCTTTAACTATAATCCAACCCACTTCTTAACCTCCCCTGCCTGTAAGCCTGCCAATGTTATTTATTAGTGAATTACCTGAAAACTTCCTCTGGGAGAGATTGCCATTCATATGTTCCCTGTGCAAATAAAATCAGTGAGATCTAGAACTGCTCACAACATCCAGCAGGAGGGAATCACCCAGTATTGCATGTAAGAAACAGGGCTAAAACCTCAGTAGTCAAGTTGAAATCATAAGCGCAAACACTCACCAGGACTTAAGCTTCTTTGCATGTTCCATTGCACTGCTGATGATTTTGAAGGTTTTTTTTTTATTGGTTGGTTCTCTGCATTTTATTTTTGAGATATACCACTGACGTTATTGGAAATGGAAAGCAAATGGCAAACCAGCTTAAGCCTCAATTTGTCATGGCGAAGTTAAGGTTTGCTGAAATGCCAGTGGAGAAGTTCTAAGAACAATTCTTAGCTTTGAGTTCAGTAACGGCAAAAATAGAAAATGTACTTAGGATCCAAGGGCAAAAGTGCTGAATAATTTGTGTTTAAAAAATTACTTAATTATAGCAGTATGAAAATACTAAGGGTACCTGTAGCTATAGTATGATATATATATTTTATATATCTATAAAATACACAATAGAGCTTTCTTTAATACTGCCTCTGCAAAGTTCCATTAATGCTTTTGCTATGGTCAGTTATTTTATTTAACGCATGGAAGCATCATCCCTTCCAGGAAGGCTGAAAGACCATTCTAGATAACTTCACCTTCGTTCAATTCTTTGTAACAAGGCTCTAAAATTTTGGCCTTTAACACATATCCTTCATGTTAGATTCTGAAACATGAAATACTGGCATACTTGTAGTAAAAATATAACATACAATTATATTTCTTTTTCCTTCCTATACTTGGTTTACCAAGTATTCCTTTTAGGACGATAGTGGTGAGCTTGCTGTCACACCAAGTACTGCTCCAGAATTTATATGACATCTTACTGGAAGAATTTGTTAAAGGCCCTTCTAACCTAGAGGAGAAAATGACAATACAAGTACCAGAAAACAAGTTGGCTGGTTTTCTCAGGTACATCTCCATGCAAAATTTGGCTGTCATCTTTGACTTACTGCTGGACTCCTATAGAACAGCCAGAGAGTTTGACACCAGGCCCGGGTTGAAGTGCTTGCTAAAAAAAGTGTCTGGCATTAGTGGAGCTGCCAACCTGTATCGCCAGTCAGCAATGAGCTTCAATATTTACTTCCATGCTTTGATTTGTGCTATCCTGACAAACCAGGAGAACATCACTGCAGAGCAAGTAAAGAAGATGCTCTTTGAGGACGATGAGAGAAGCACTGACTCATCACAACAGTGCTCTTCAGAAGATGAAGACATTTTTGAAGAAACTGCCCAGGTCAGTCCTCCTCGGGGAAAAGAGAAGAGACAGTGGAGGGCTCGAATACCATCTCTGAGTGTACAGCCTGTCAGCAATGCAGACTGGGGATGGCTGATCAAGCGGCTTCATAAGCTCTGCATGGAACTGTGCAACAACTATATCCAGATGCACCTAGACCTGGAGAATAACACAGAGGAGCCTCCAGTGTTCAAAGGCGACCCGTTCTTCATTTTACCATCCTTTCATTCAGAAACCTCCACCCCATCAACTGGAGGGCAGTCTGGGAAGGACACTCCATCAGAAGATGACCGGAGTCAAATAAGGGACCAACTGGGAGACAGCCTAACACCACGAAGTGGAGAAATGCTGCTACTACCCCCACTCTCAAGTCCTAAAGCAGAGAAAAAAGAACAAAACAGGAAAAAAGAATGGTGGGAGAGTGCTGGCAACAAAATCTACACCATAGCCACTGACAAAACCATCTCTAAGTTCATGACAGAATACAAAAAAAGAAAGCAGCAGCAGCAGGCCATGACATCCTTCACCAAAGAGGTCAAAGTGGAAAAGAAAGGGGAGCTCCTGGGCTCCAGAGGGCAGGACTCACCCATACTCCAGAGGCCACAACATCTTATAGACCAAGGTCAAATGAGGCATTCATTCAGTGCTGGCCCAGAGATTCTAAGACAAGAGAAGAGACCACGCTCAGGATCCACAGTCAGCTCCCTGAATATATCTGTTAGGGATGCAGAGGCCCAGATACAGGTAGGAGACTTAAAGAATGCTAATAATGGTAATAATTTAAAATATATCTAAAGTATTTTTCTGTTGCTTTTATCACAATAATAACAGTCTCTTCATAAGATGTCTACCTTACCTAAATAAATCATCATGATGAGGACTGAATATTTCAGCAGCTGGCACTGGTAGAAAAACTCATTCTGTTCCATCAAAAGAAAATCAATCTTATGGGAAGATGTTATCAGGTATATACCAGTACAGCTTCCAAGAGTTTTTCTGTGATTGAGGCCAAAACTGCACTTTCCTAAAAACAACCAACAATGAACTCTGCTTACTGCTATGGGCTCCAGCCTACTGAGGGCTTTTGAAAATGTGAGGGCATGTGGTGTAATGCTTTTTTATTTAATAAGCTTTTTGTTAATTCAAAGCAGAAATAGTGGGCTCTGTTACTAAATAGGAACTTATTTGCATGCCTATCAAATCAGCAAAAACATTAAATCTTTGTTTGCTATTGGATGAAATAATAGGTGATGAAGAGTGATCTTGATACATGAAATACAAAGTCAAACAGCAACATACAGTACTGAATTGTGCAGTCAACAATAAATTAATATGCTGGTATTGCTGAGCCTTCTTCATGAAGCTGCAGTGACAAGATGCCTTTTCTGTCTAATCTGATAGACTTCTCTATATAGAAAGGTATTCTGAAGAGTCTTTTTTTTTTTTGTATCCAATTTTATAGGCATGGACGAACATGGTGCTGACAGTTCTCAACCAGATTCAGGCTCTACCAGACCAAACTTTCACAGCCCTCCAGCCAGCAGTGTTCCCATGTATCAGCCAGCTGACCTGCCATGTGACTGATATCCGTGTTCGTCAGGCAGTACGGGAATGGCTGGGAAGAGTGGGCCGTGTGTACGATATCATCATTTAAACTAGCTGTGCTCTGTTGCAAAGGGGAGAAGACAGCCAGGATATGCAGCAAAGGGGTATTTGGGGTTCATTAACTGCCTATTTGTTGGTGATAAATTAAGAAACAATGAGCTTGTTGATATATTTCCCCTATCCACTTGAGACTGTGTGTTCCTCACGCATACTCGCAGAGCAGGTGAAGCATGAATGTGTCTGGGGGTATGGAATGACCCCAGAATCTGCCAGTAAATCAGACTGGTATCTAAAGTCAAAATACATTTCAGTAACCTTCATTTAGATTCAAATTTACAGCAGCAGGAGTCACATCAAACTCTAGGTAAACATCCACACTTGTAATTAGCTATGAATGGAACCATCAAACCAGGCAAGCAAGACCTATATAACAAAACATAAATAAAAAGGTGGCACTTGTTCAGAGTAACTTTTTCCATTCAGAAATTGGCATGAGAGGAAAGCCAAATAAAGATTATTACAGTACTATATGCCTTGCTAACTGAAGAAAGTTGAAATTTATTTTGCTCTGAGAAGAGCCTTTGAAATCTGGTGATATTCAGAGTAGCAAGTGAGTGATTGTTAAAGTATCCCAGGTCTTAAACTGGTGAACCAAGCACAGGCTATTTGTCCTTTCATTACCCTTTGAAGTAATGCTTGGGGAAAAAAGGCACTGTCAACCTGCCTTCTCTACAGCATCACTCTGGCTACTTCTGCTATGACCACAGGTGGTCATTTTTCCACATATATAATTTCTCCAAAAGGCTACAGGAAGTTTGTTTTGCTGTTTTCTCTGAAGCTAGAGGGGAAAACACACCACAGAGCAAAGCTACAGCCAGTCTACATGCCAGTATCCAGCACTCACAACACAGTGAAGTGTTCCTCCAGTTCAAACAACACTGCAGCTAAGCTGACTTTAGCATCTATTCTAACTACTGCAGTCAGGACCCTTACACTAAATTTAGCCTATCACTCTATGTTGAAGTTCATCAAGATGGAAAATAGCCTAAAAAGAATGTAACTAACCTTTCTGCTTCTCTCCCCTTTCTCATCTGCTGTAGTAAACAGGGAACAGAGTCTTATGTAGGTACATACTCCCTCTGTGCAGTGCAGTGCTTCTATAAGGACTACTACAATCTGCTAATATTATTAGCAGGTGAGAGGTGGAAGGATTGACTACTGTACTGTCAAATATTCACACTGGACACAGTGAAGGGTTACTTTTGCTTCACAAATTATGTGACAGGGACTTGTACTCCTATACTACATCATTTGTTGATTAGATGTTTAAATAATTCATCAGAACTAATTTAATCTTGGGTGATCCCTTAATGATGTTCTTCCAAGACTTTTTAAATGTTCATACCAACTAAATATACATATTTGGTCCCTGCATCTTCAAAAAATGTCATCTTTTTACATCAGTCGTGGACTTTGCTCAACTGTTTTTAGCATCTTGAACCTGAAAAAATAGAGGGTCAGTTAAAAAAAAAAAAAAAAAAATGTGCTGAATAGCCTACACCTCAGCTGATGCATTTACTAAGAGTCTGTCACTGCCATCCTGCCTTTGCCCTCCATCACCCACTCCCCATTTGCCAACTGCTAGATTTTTGTGTGGGGCGTACTTTGTCCTATATCTTTCTGCAATGTCTGTCACACTGTTTCTCTTACTATCAGAACTCTACTTGCAGAATTATTCCAGGAACACCAAAAATTCCATAAAAACAACTCCTCCTTACCATGCACACTGACTTGATACATAAGTAATTTAATAATAGTATCAAATGTCAGTTTTCCCAATAGTTGGAATACTTCCTTAGGGACAGGTGAGATTATATTCCAAGCCCTTAGCATATTGTTAGATTTCTGTTGCCATGTTTTTCTTACACATCTTTAGGTTGAGTAAAAAAGGTAGCTATATTTTTTTTTTAACCTTTTTATTTGGTATCTATATAGAACTGCTTTTAAAGCAGGATGATAATTAGGCAACAGCCAGAATCAGAATAAACACCTGCATGCAAGGACACTCAAATGTGCTATTTTTCATTATACATTCATTTCAGGGATTGAGATTTTCACTGTGCTTACCCAAAACTAAAGCAAATCCTTAATTTATGTTGGAGAAGTAAAACAGATAGCAGTACCAAGGGAGTCACTCAGGATTCCAGAATGGGGCCAGTTATTTAGGAAACACCATGGTTCCATACTGTCTGTAAATCAGAAAGAGAAGCTCTAGGAACGAACATGACTGCCCCCAGCCAAGCACCTGAACACAGCCCAGCCCAGCGTTACCTGCTTAGCAAGCTGCTCAACCAAAGCACTGCTGTACTGCAATGCATTTTAAACTTCTCCTTCCAAATTATACACTAAGTGCCCATTGTCACCCTTAGTGCCTCTCTTTGCCCATACCCCTCCCTTAGGAAACCATATGAGGATGTAAGTAACTGCATCATTCCAGAAATACCATGTAAAAGGATGGGAAGAGCACAAAGCAATCTTTGTGGCAGCAGGCTTTAGGTGAGCAATCTTTAGCAGGTGTTGCTCTTCCTTTTCCTTCTGTGCGAAATGGCAAGCAGGTGAGGACAGCTTGCCACCACTTCAGGAGCTAGTCTGAGAGCAACATGTGGAGTTGGTTCATCAGGCTTTTTTTTTTTTTTTGCTAGTTTAGCCATAGACATTAGCAAGCCCCAAAGTAGCAAAATGCTGAGTGTGAAATCACCATTTTGTAGGCCTGTGTGCTTTGTTCCATTCATTCTTCGGACCACTTGGTCTAAAGCTGCCAGCTCAGTGCTTGCAGGCCTCACAGTGCAAGCTTCATGCCCAGAGAAGGAACTTGCACAGAATGGTCCCAGAGAAGAGTATTGGCACTAGCCCCTAGCTCTGACCACTCCAACACATCCAGCAGTGCAAAGCAACCGTCCATGCATCTCCCTCACATAACACATTCAGATTCTAATAGCCTTGTAGCCCACTGTGCAAGGTGACAGCAGCATAGAACCAACTAATGTTGAATCAGAACATTCATGAACAACATGAATCAGAACTCCTGGTTAACATGCTTTCATCAGGACATTAGGATTTAATTCTCTCCTAGAATAGACATTTATCATAATTGATTTCATTCAGCATCCAGACAAAATTATTAGGGAAAGGGTTACATAGACCTGGGCAGAACTTTTTCTTGTAAAATGCCAAACACAGCTTTTGTCTCATCACAAATAAAACAATACACTACATCTGGAGTATAGCTGGCTTCTGTGGAGGACAAGCAGAGTTTTCACCCATGGTTTGACCCAGCAAGGTACTTTGCCTTGAATTTGAGCTTCAAGTTCTCTTTAACTTCACTGTAAAATTCACCAATGAGTTCTCATTTGCCCAAGAGGTAATTCCCACCTCTAAATACTCCATGTTACCTTATGTAATCTCCATTTGCTCTGAACCACACTGAGTGGTATCTCAGTGCTGGTATCTCCACTTCAGAACTCAGTGCAGGACCAGTATGAAACTTGAGCGTCAAACAGGCTATCAAGTAGAGAGGTCCGGCTGTGTGTGCTGCCTGCATTTGCCATCTCCTGCTACAGCTTAGGCCCGCTCTCAGACTGCCCAAGCCATTGTTATTAGTGGGAATATTTATACTCTGGACTCAGTCCTTGAATCCTTCAATTCTTGCATACAAGTCAACAAATTCTCAGGAAGGGGAAAGTCCTGTATAGTTCCTGCTATCTGTTGTGGCCCTTTATACACCTCATTCCTGGAATTCCACAAAAAAACAGCACACATTCCTGTGCATCAAAGTGCTCCCAGACTAAAACTAGAACCTTCACTCTTGTACAGATCCAGCTTTAATGTGCAAGAAGCCAACCATAGCAAGCCTTCATTTCTAACCAGCTCTTGTATACAAGCTCAGTTGGAAACTGAGCATGCAGAATTTAGCCATTTTCACTTTTAGCAATTAGAAATGCTATTAGTCAGTGATAAATTGTTTTTAATTTAACAAATTCAACCAATTCTTCCCTTCCCGTATCTTATTTCTGTGAGGGTATGATAAGATTATGCTTAAGCAAACAATTTAATAAATATTCTGGTTATAATCACTTCTGGGAAGATCTGTTTATAGTGGTAAGCATGGCATATGAAATTAGACAAATAGATTCTCTTTTTCCTCAATTTCTGATAACTCCACAATTCTTTAAAGAAATGATGCAATACCATCAATTTAAAAAAAAATATATACCTTCTCCTTCAGTATAAAAGGACCAACTTACCACAGCACAGAAGCACAAATGTTGGATTTTATGCAGTGTAGATAACATCTGGCAGCTATTGACCCCTCTTCTCTGAGTCTCCCCATTTTGAGCAGAGCTTCTGTAGGGATACAACATAAGGGTCTATCAGCAGCACTCACCAGCAACATGCCTGGCTCTCCAGGAAGTTGTACAGTTGCATGGAAGAAATCTCACCTCCTCTTTGTTTTATCTCCACTACTGCCCCTTTATATGTGATGCTAACTACAGTTTCATTTCATACTAAACAGCTTTGGACAAACATGACAGGCTGGCTATTTAAAAAGAAAATAACAAAGCACCTAGCATAAGTATGCACTGTTCTTTTCACTTAATGCTGAGAGGTCCAAGAAAAGAACCAGAAGCAGAGAGAAGGGGAAATGCCCTAATTCTGACTATGGATATCAGTGGAGCTACACTGCATGATCCTGGATTAATGCAATAATGAGCTTGCCTGTGGGACCAGATCCCTCAAATCCTCTTTATTTTTGGCAAATTCACAAGCAAAGGTTTGCTTACTCTCCCCTGCCACAGCATTTCAGGGAACTGGGGTTATGGAAGGCATTTTTTGTTTAACAGAAAGTGGCAGGAGGATCTATTTCAATTCTTGCAACTCAACATCCCACTTATCAAAAAGTAGTTACGTACTTCCACTTCCTATGGAGCATTAAGGCCTTATTCCTTATTTTCTTTCCACATCTTCGCTTAGCGTAGTCTGTGGTGAAATACCATGCTTCCCCAGGAAGCAAAGGGAAGCAGGAGAGCTGCAGGGACAAATACCACCTCCCCAGTCAGGCCATGGCTGCTGAGCCCCCAGATCTGTGGAAGAAAGCACGATTTGATACCAAAGTGAGAGCAGCCAGGAAGGGCCGAGCCATGTGGTAGCAGAGCCCTGCGCTGCACATCATTTCAAAGAGCAGATGGGAGCAAGAGGTGTGAAAGTATGAAGTGACAGCAGGGAGCAACTTAATTTAGTTCCCCTCACCTTCCCCTTCCCCACCTCCATTTTTGTCATTATTTATGATACCGCGAATTTACTCCATGGGCCCTCTGACCAGAGCTGAAAACTGATAGAAAGCCAAAGGGAGTAGACACTCCATTTTGCCAAAGATCTGATTATTCCTATTCCAAAATAAAAAGCAAATTCTATTTCCATGATGATGGCTGCCATAGAAAGCATTTTACTGCAAAGCATTATTCCCAGGATTTCATCTCTATAACTGTATATTCAGGAGGAGCCACTAGTGTTTTTAAAGAGAGACTATAAATGTCTAGAGTTCTTACGCTGGATTTACCTTCTATGGAGTTCATACCAAGCTGCAGTTCCCCAGTTTGATTCATGTTTCCTCCCTCTACCTTTCTCCTATTCTTTAGAATAACACCTTCCTGTATCTGCTGCGTTCCGTTGTGCTGCTTTGTTTGGTTCTTCAGTGTCCATTGGTCAGGAAGTCACTGTAAGCTGGCTTGCAAATTGTATTTTGTGTATATTTTGTTCAGACTGAATTCTGAAATGGAAATATTTTAAAACAAAAAAATTAAAAACTATTTATGTTGCTTGTGTTGTAGAATAAAGAAGCAAATGCAAAATAATCTGGTGTTTGTTTTGTCTAAAGGTAGTTATTTTGCAATTTGTAGTCAAGCAAAACGTTGCAGCACTGAGGACTGAAATGCTACAGGACTGCAGCTTTCACAGGTGGCCTGGGGAGTTCAATGGCTTGGAACTGATCTTGGGTTTTATTTTTCGAGGAGAGCTGAGATCTACACAGTGTAACAAATGACCCTACACCACTCCACACCAGAGTTTGGGCTGGGAAAGAGCAGGGGGTGGGGAAAAAGAAGGATTAAGACTGAGATATCTAAAAAGTTCAAGTAGAATGTGTGGAATTTCACAAAACAAGTGATTTCACCCCTCATTAATTAATAACTAGCAAAAATACTTCTGGCTGTGATTCCATTGGAGATGGTATTTTTGGAGAAAAAGAAAACAAAGCAAAACACTATAGCAGAAAGGACATTACTTTCCTTCATAGTTGTAACCTTTGGGGCTGAATTCTTAACGTCCCACTTAGACACAGACGTACACCACTTTACTACCACTGAAGTCCAGACAGTGCTTCTCCCCTGCTCCGTGCTCCCAGTGTTAGAGCTGCTGTAGATGGGACAAGCAGAGATCCACAGAGCATCACTTCTCAGACAAATGGTGTTGGGTTTGCAAGCCAGACACTCCCCAGCCATATTTCCCTCTAACGCAGAGTATAGCTGGCACTCAAAGTGTTCCCATTCTAGAAGTGCAGCCCAACAGCAAGAACTATGCAATGCTTCCCTCCTTGTCACAGCTATGCTAGGCCACCCTCTGGCGCCCAAATCTCTCATTCTGATCCAAGTTGGATCAGTAGTTTCTCCTGTTTATTTTGAAGGAATCATTACGTGAAAGCATGTCCTGCCCAATCACCATGCAGACTTTCAAATGCAAACAAAATGCAGTTACAGAGAAAGCAATTGTCAACCAGGACTCTAAAAGAGAAGGGTTATGGTACTTTCTGAAAGCAGGAGTCCTTCAGTGACAAGACAACAGTCCATGTAACATTTATGGTACACTCCTGTACACCTGGGGCTTTCCATAGGGTCTCAAGAGTGAAAATTCAGCTGCCAGCTGTCCACTAAGGCTTACTGCCATCTCCAGGCACAGCCACGTGGAATCAGAGCTTGAACCTCCATGGCCAGATTCCTGTTGTTACTCCAACCTGCTAACTACATTAAAAAGCCAGTAAGGGGCATCCGCTCATGCAAACATCTCACCTCTGTCCCTCTAAACAGATATTTCCTTTGACTATCCCCATCATAATATTACTCTCAGCAGTAACTTAAGCACTGAAGCAACACAAGCTCTGGCCTTCAATGTTTGTTACACAACAACCCCATCAGGTGGAAGGTTAAAAGAGATGTATTAGAGCAGATTACAAAGCAACTAAATGAAGCTGTGATGCTTTGATAGCCTTATAGCAATTTCTGGTGAAACAAGAGTGTTAAATCCCAACAGTCTGATCTAATTTCATTCCAGCAAACTACCTTCTGCTGCTCTACATATCTCACTTAGATACCGTTCAAAAGATTTTCTTTTCCTCCTAAATAGCACTCTTTAATGTAAAACAGCAGCTGGGTACATACAGAAAATACCATTCCACTATTTCCTTAACTCTTTACATGTATGAGGTCCTGTCTGTCTTCTCAGAGTGGGGTCAGATCAGCCTGGCTTCTGCTGCCACTGGGTGGGAGAAGTCGACATATGGTACAAGTTGTGAAGTTTATTTGTAGCTGCATTGATAAGACACTTGTATTTCTCTCATTTGTTGGCTCACCAAAGAAAACAGCCATCATCAAATATATATATAATTTGAATACGTAATTTTTTTTTTTTTTTTAAAGCCAACTGAATCTCAAGTTTTCTCTCTCCTTCAGTGGAGTCACCAAACTCATGCACTAGACTCCTGAGCAAGAAAGGCAGTGACCACTGAGTGCACTGTTATGTAGGCAAAATTCAACAGATTGCATTTGGTACAGTTAATTAACTGGTGAGGAGACATTCCCATAGGAGCTTTCACCAAACATGTTTATCAGCAAAAATAGATCATGGTTCAGTTTTAACAGGCTAATTTTTAGGTATAGGAAGGTCAACTCTTCCAACTCCATCTACAGGCCAGCAAGAGACAGTCACCTTAAAGGCTCAGAGGAGGAAAAACTGCCACCAAACCATACAAGCTTGCACATTCCCTCTGTAGCTTTGGTAAAGCTCTCCTTTCTCTGCCATTACAAGAAGTACTAAAGATTGATCTTTCTTTTGGTCCACTGAATATGCCCAAGAAAGAGGTAGAAACAAAAGGTAGAATCAGGCTTGGGTACTGTCAGTTGAACCACGTGAAACAGGTGATCTCCAATTTCTAAGCTTTTGGCAAAGAAGGTAGCACCAGGATAAACCTCTTAACATCTAATATTTAATAACACTGTTAACAACAAAATTGAAATCTTTATCTAATTGCTGATACGGCGTCCTAGAACAGTGCACTCAGCATCCAGATTTCAAAACTCAAAGAACCCCAAACAAATCAAAGCCAGGCTGTATGCACCATTTTCTGGCTCCTCATAAAAAAAACTGTGAGAATAAATCCATTTGTTTTGTTCTGCTTTGTTTTGGCTTGGATTTGATTGTTCAGGGGATTTTGTTTGTTGAGGGGAGCTGTTTTGAAACTGATAGATATGCACGCTTGAAGTAGAGACAATACCTATGGGTCACCATCTCTAAGGAAACATGGTGAAGCTGTTTGTTTGTTTGCTGTGGTTAGCATCAGCATCTAAGGAGGTGTCATCATCCTCATCTCCCAGCACAGTCAAATAAAATAACTAAAACTTAAAATAGTTTAGAATATATATTCAAGGTAGCATTTCTCAATTACTGCCTTTACTACATTTTTGACCGTTGCATTACATTTCTGGCCTTTTTTTTTTTTTGTACATCAAATCAGAACCTCCTTTGTGCCAGAGACTATGAGGACACCAACAGGCTAAAAACATGCTGTACTTAAATCTGTCCCTGTAAGTATGCCCAGAAGGTCAGAAACAGACAAACCTTCAAGCTTGGGAAATGAGAATGTCAAACATAATGAGAAAGTGAAAAATGGTTTTGTAAATGCATTGCAGTAACTTGTGTAAGGAGAGGAGGGTGATGAGGTTCTTGTTTGGTTTGAAACCCTTACCTGCAAAAGCAATTAATTTTCTCTTGAGAAAACATGGGAAAATGTTTCTATGTAGAGACGCAATGATTGTGCATAAAAGGAAGGAGGAAGTTTGTATGCCCTGATAAAAACGTTCTTTCCAAGTCCCAGCTGCAGGGGTGTTCATCAGAGCAGATCTTACATCTCCCTCTCACATAATTCCTTCCCTTTTAAAAGGACACTAAATAATTGAAGATCTCAATGCAGGCTCTTGTGACCAGCCCCAAGCCCAGGAGAGTAAAGATTATTAGTTTGCAAATCACAGGGAAAAGAAGAAAAAATTGAAAGTTAAAATCTAGTTTACTAATATGCTTTTTTCTTGCAAACTTCCAATCAAATCATAGAATCAGATAACGGCCTGGGCTGGAAAGGATCTCAAAGATCATGTAGTTTCAACCCCCCTGCTGTAGGCAGGGTCACCAACCACCAGAGCAGGCTGCCCAGAGCGACGTCAAGCCTGGCCTTGAATGCCTCCAGGGATGGGGCATCCACAACCTCCTTGGGCAACCTGTTCCAGTGCATCACCACCCTCGGGGTGAAAAACTTCCTCCTAATATCTAACCTAAACCTCCCATCTCAGCTTAAAACCATTCCCCCTTATCCAAATCTCCTTTAGTATTTCATGGGAACAAAAGCAGTGAGAACAATGAAAAGGAAATGCAGCGTAACAGCCTGCCACAGGATGTTTTGGGCAAAGCTGTGCTGAGCGTAGGACAAGAAGGATGACCACCATTAGGCGTGGATCTCTGGTAGCACCTCCTTATCTTCCTTCCCTGCTGTGCTCACAGACTACAGAGCACTGACTGCTGAAGTAAGACAGAGAAAGAGGATGATGGGTCACACCAAGGGCTACACTGTGTCATTTCTGTCTATTTTTCACATCTTCTGCTTGAGTATGAACCCTGATTAATGAACTGTATTGAATGGGCAAGTATCCCTTTCAAGGAGGCATCATCCTCCATAGGTGAAAAGTAATGTTTGGAGCCAAATGAAGCAAGAAACTGAGCTGTAACAGCAATACACAATGCCTCTAACCAGTCAGGTTCAGTTGTGCCTGTACAGCCCAAGCCCATTGTAAGAGCTCACCTTTGCAGGCCCAGTAATCCTCTCTTTCCCCCAGCAGATGCCTGGTTCCTCTTCCATAACACACCCTGATACCTTGAGAGATTCAGACCTGGACAAAGGATGAGATTTCCATTTTGCAGTAGAAGCTACATACCTGCTTAAGCAGCTGACTCAGCACACCACTGCCCCAGGTAGAACCTATCTTCCACATTATCTTGGACCCAAGCCTTCACCACTGTACATCTCAAAAGCCACCCATTTACATACAAGGCTATCCACACTGAACAATGGTTCTCAGCACCTTCCCAGACTTCCCAATTATTTTTAACTTGTAATTATTTCCCTCCGAACATTCAGACATCAATCATACAAAATACACATTATGCTCTGAGGTGCCTCCTGCACTTGAGGGGACACCCAGGAAGGACACCTCTCTAAGACTCCCTCTTCTCTCCTCCCAGTTGACTGGTGAGGAAAATTTTCCCTTTTCGTTCTCAGTTGTTTTTTTTTTTGTTGTTGTTGTTTTTGTTTTTTTTCCCTGTCCCTTTAGGTAGCTTTGAGGTCAGTATGCCACCAGCCCTGTTTGTAAAGCTTTGTGCATTTAAGGCTATCGCACCCGCCTTTGTGCAACAAAGGTCATATCCCTGATTTATGGCCTGACTGCAGCTTTGCCCACAAGCCCAACCAACAACAACTGCACTTGAAAAAAATAAAGCTTTTGCTGTGTCTTTAGATTTGCCGTTTTCCTATATATAAGATTTTCTTCACATATTTCATTTCTATAGCAAACTTTATCTTACAGGCTGCAGGGGACTGTGCACTTTCCCCATAAGCTGTAAGCAGGAATCTTCAGGCCCAGAACAGATTCATTTTCAGGGTGCAAACTCCAAATTGAAACAGTACATGTGTTACTGCAGAGTTACTGTGTTATTGCGCGCTACTTGAAACAAAATGCATGTTATTTCAAGCAAAGCTCTGTTCCAGTTCACCTAAATGAAAACTGCGCAAAATTGCCAAAAGCCTTTCATCTGATGCCCCAATAAATAATGCACACTTCAATTCAGAAAGTTTCACGTGGATTCAGAAGTCCGTGGATTGGAATCATTTTCTCTTTCTCCCTGAAGGAAAGCCTTTCCTTGACAGGACACAAAGTCGAACACTTGTCTAACTCAGTCCCACACAGATGGGATCTGCAGCTTCAAGAAAGCCACTCAACCAGTCATAGAAGGGGGTTAAGGAAAAGCAAGTAACAGTGCTTTCACAGACCCCAAAGCCCATCTACTACTGAACATAAGCCAGCAGCATGTACTTGCTGGAAGGCCAACAGTAACCTGGGCTGCAACAGTAACCAGTATAGAAAGGATGTGGAGCTGTTGGAGCAGGTACAGAGCAGGGCCACAAAGGTGATCAGAGAACTGGAGCACCTCTCCTAGGAAGACAGGCTGAAGGAGTTGGGCTTGTTCAACACAGAGAAGACTCCCAGGAGATCCTGCCCCTGTTCTCAGCATTGGTGAAGCCTCACCTCAAGTACTGTGTTCAGTTTTGGGCACCTCAGTACAGAAAGGACATTGAGGTGCTGGAGCAGGTCCAAAGAAGGGCAACAAGGCTTGTGAAGGGCTTGGAGAATATGCCCTATGAGGAGAGACTGAAGGAACTGGGGCTGTTCAGTCTGGGGAACAGAAGGTTGAGGGGAGACCTTACTGCTTTTTTCCAATATTGAAAGGTGATTGCAGAGAGAGCAGAGCTGGTCTCTTCTCACTGGTGACAGGACAAGGGGAAATAGCCTTAAGTTGCACCAGGGTAAGTTTAGGTTGGATATCAGAAAAAAACAGAAAGGGTTGTTAAACACTGGAATAGGCTCCCCAGGGAGGTGGTTGAGTCACCATCCCTGAATGTGCTTAAAAAACCATTTGGAGGTGGTGCTCAGGGACATTGAGCAGAGGGTTATCAGGGTAGTATGGTTAGGTTGTGGTTGGACTCCACGATCTTTAAGGTCTTTTCTAACCAGAGTGATTCTATGACTTCACTATGATCTCCCAGTACTTGAATGGAGCTTAGAAGTAGGAGGGAGACCAGTATTTTACACAATCTGACAGTGACAAGACAAAGGGTATGGGTTTAAACTAAAAGAGGAGATCTAGGGTAGATACTAGGAAGAAATTATTTATTCAGAGGGTGGTGAGGCACAGGCTGCCCAGGGAGATCGTGGCCATCCCACACCTGGAAGTGTTCAAGGCCAGGTTGGAGAGGGATCTGGGAACCCTGATTTGGTGGGTGGCAGCCCTGCCCACAGCAGGGGTTGGGACTGGGTGGGCTTTAAGATCTACTCCAACCCAAGCTGTTTTGTGATTTAGGGCACAATGGATATTCTGCTCCCTATTAAGATCAGAGGCAATACAGCATAGAGTTACACCCCTTGTCTCTAATGTCTCAGCACATCAGAAATAAGAATTATTTATTACCAGATCTTCATTCTGAGGGTTGGGAATGTGCCCATTTTCTGCACTGGCTTCCTAAGAAAGTCTCTCCCTTCTTGAACATTAGAAGTAGTATTAGCAACACTGACTGATAACTATCAACATCCTTATATAAATCTGTAAAAAAAAAAAAAAAAAAAAAAAAAAAAAAAAAAAAAAACCACTTTAAATCACTCAGGTGTTACCATCCCACCTTAACTATTTTCTCCAGGTTGACAGGATCAAAATGAGTCAATGAATTACTTCCAAGAACAAAGGCAGGAGAAAAGAAGAAGAAAAAAAAGACTGTTTGATGCATGCTAAAGTCTGAAGAGCTCCAAAGTTCTTCCTCCTCCACATCTAAAAGCATCAAGCCTGACACCTGGCTGAGAGGCTTGGACTAGAGGATGCTCCCCCCCTGCATCTCCACAGGGAAGCATGCCCAAGCCATGGGCATGAACTCCATGAGAAATAGGTCTCAAGCGATCCACAGAGTTGCTAGAAACCTGTCTGATGTGTTACCACAGCTTCAACATGGAGTAGAAGCACTTGAGTTTTGCACAGGCAGATCTATACAGATGCAGTGTATTACAAGCTGCAGACCCCCTGGCAGCAGAGTGTGTGCTCTCTGTAACCTTCTAACAGGTCCATTGATTGTAAAGCCAGAGAGACAACCATTATTGTATATTCCTATTACCTGCATGACAAAGGACTATGTTTCCTCAAATTTACACTTGGCCTCAGCTCTACAAAGTTAAATCACTCTTGAAGATGTTCCAGAGGCCAAGAATTCACAGCACTTGGTAAGTTAGGTCAGTTAGTCTTTGAAGTGCACACCTTATTTTGGCTAAAATTTATCAAACAGAGCTACACCATAAGCAGACATCATCTTTCTCTTCTCCTCATTATTCATGGCAGTCCCAAAGCAAATTTACAGTAACGTTTTAAAAATAGCATTCATAATCTTAGGGGTTGTATTAAGACCCTAATTAAGATGGTATATGAGCATTTCATGCTTGCACGTGAGATGACAGATTTAAACCACAAGTCTCCCAAAGGAATTTATTTTAACACTGTGGTTTAGGATGGATAGTTGTCATCCATCAGTTGCTTCCACACAGAGTCCTGGGACACCAAGCAGAGGAATTTGGCTGTCTCAGTGTGACCTGTTGAGTCAGAACCCAGCTGCTCAGAGGACACAGCAGTTCACACCTGGCTGCCCCGACTACTCTGAACAAGTTCTACAGTTTTCTGGGACCAGTGACCTCAATACAACTTAAGAATCTTGACCCCCTGATTTTGTATTGTCAGACCTGAACAGAAATTTTCTTAAACAGACTGACCTTGAGATGCCATACAAGACACACTGCAGTTGAATTGGGTATTACCCACAGCCTCCCTCTGCTCAGTGGAAAAAAGACACTGTAGCTATAAGAGTAATGAAGCACTGGAATAGGTTGCCCAAGGAGCTGGTGGATGCCCCATCCCTGGAGAGACTCAAGGTCAGGCTGGAGGGCCTCTGAGCACCCTGATCTAGCTGTAGGCGTCCCCGTTTATTGCAAAGGCATTGGAGCAGAGGAACTTCGAAGGTCCATTCCAACTCAGACAATTTTATGATTCAACTAACTTCTTTCTCAGTAAGAGTTAAACCCTGAACCACTCAAATGAAATATTGTTCCCATTAGAGGTTAATATACATCCCTGACATTTTATTTGCTTGAAGAACACAGCAAAGGCTTCTCACTCAAAACAACCTCTATTTAATAACTCACACCCTAGAAGCTAGTAAGTGAGCTCTGAGTCAAATACACTGACAACTCACTACTGGAAGTGTTCATATGCTCACAGTGACCACAGCTGCCCTGGCAGCTTTCTCTCTCTGGATTTACCATTAACATTTGCATTCTCACGCTGCTAAATAATTCAGCATAGCATTTAGCCTTCCATCCTTGTCTCTCTATGCATCAGATACTTTCACTGTTTACTGTAGGCATGAGCCACAGGGAACAAAACCTGCCTAGATCTTTGGTTCTTCTGGCACTCTGTAACAGAGAGGGAACTTTCACTCTTGGTATAGGAGCTTTTTATTATTATTTTGTTGGAAAAGCATTTGTTAGATCCCTAAATATAGGCGGGTTATTTATCTGCATGGAGTCAGGACCATGTGGTCTCAGCTTCACATGCAAATTCCCTTTTTAATAATCCTAATGCGGGGAGCCCTCCAATCAGAGCACTATCAGCCACGGGTCCCTGATACCTGATGCCAGCTTTACTGGTAATGTAGGCCACTGAAGCAAATCCAGGGAGATTGACTTGGAAGTGAAGAGAGAAGAGGAGATCCGCCTGCTTGGCTTCCTGACACGGGGGTTTCTATTTGTTTTCTCCCTTTGCTCAGGACACAATTTCCACACGATCATTAGTGGAGAGCAGCCCAGTGGGGTCAAGGCTAGGAGGAGGGAACGCAGCCGCAAGCAGTGAAGGAAGGTGGAGGCACAAAGGCAGAAGAGCGGGTGGACGAAAGCATGAGGCGGCTCCTGGACAGCAGCTGGAAGAAATTTGGACACGCTGACAGGGGGAACTACGACTGGCTGAACACTGAACCAGGTGGGCCACTTCTGGAAACAGAGCTCCAGGTCTGTACCTGCCAGCATCTGTGGCACCTCCTTTGACTTTGCATGTGTGTATACATTTGTACAGCGCCTCAGTGTATAGCACAGAGTCAGTGTGGGTGTACTGAGCTGTCAAAGCAGTAATACTCAATTACATAGAGCAAAAGCATGTATGTTCTGTTGTGGTTTTAAATGCATCTGTGGTGAAGGAAAAATCATTAGAAGAAAAATCTTGCTGGAGCAGCTGCTAAATAAGTTTCTTTAAAGCAGAATGCATTGCTCTACTCCTGGATTTCCTTTCTTTTAAATACATGCCTGTGCTTTGGGTCTGGTCCCATGAAGCCTTTCTGCAGATGTTAAGAGTGAGTATCAGGCGACGATGAACTCTTGTTCTCTAAGCTGCACGCTGATTACTTCTGAGAGAGGATAACAGGCAGGCGAGTGGGGAGGAGGGGAGGGAGTAGCTGTCAGAGCGGAAAACACAGCCTGCCTGCTTGTGCTTCTGTGTGCTTTTGTGTAGGGAGATGGCTTCTCTGAGGGGAAACTAATTTCAAGTGTGCATGTATCCCTAGTAAACGCCTATGCCAAGTAGCACTAGTAAGCACACTGGCCATGCTACTTAGCTATCAAGTGTACTGCTGTAAAAGAAAAGTGTAGGTGTGTGGGGATGTCAAAACTGGAGGAAAAGCAGCTTTAAAAACAACTCTATGATTTTAAGAGTCCACCTCATCAGTAGGACTGCTGGCGTATGAGTTGCAATGACTTTGCACCTTGAAACTGGATTTGTCCGACTGTGGGAAACAAACATCATCAACACAATCACATTCTAACAAGTATTTAACACTTCAGTGTAAATTTAGGCTCACCTCAAAGTTGTGTCACTGTTGATGCATACAAAAACACATCAAAACGTTTTCCTGTTTGTCAGAGTTTGGCTTTTGACAAGCAGTAACGAATCCGCTTTAAGCAGCAGGGTGGGAAAACGTAGAAAAACACCTGGGCATGGGCCACAGTTATTGACTTCAAAGCAGACTTTGTTCCAAATCCACTGAAAACATTTCAGAAGTACCTATTTCCTGATCCAATTTCAAGTGCCTTATCAAAAACATTGGTACGAACACAAGCTCTATTTTAAAAAAAATCATTTCAATAACGTTTTAAGAACTCAAGCAAATCATTAGCAATACAATGAATTTTAACACCAGCCACTTCAATGGGAATTTAAGGAAGTCAAATAAACTTTCCTTTTTCTATCTTTATAAGAAAGCTTCCTTTAAACTCGTGTTTCGCCTTATGAGGTCTTTCTCTTTTAAAGTAAGTAGCAGGTTTCTTTTTGTCTAAACATGTGTTCAGGTCTAACCTCACTTAATTCATTATGGAAACGCCACACAACTCATCTGTGCTCTCCATTTCATTCCTTTACCAACAGGCTTGAGTAAGAGCTCATCTTAATTCCTATGGTTCACATAATCTGTAAGCCAGCAACTGTACATGCTCAGCACAGTAAAAAAAAAATGTAAGCAAGCAGATTACCAATGAAAGGCTTTGCTATTTCTGTGCTGTTCTCCATGTTTTGGAAAACTGACCCTTTGCTTCGCTCCCCATAAGGGTGAAAGTAAAAAAAGAATTAATGGAGCAGGAAGTAATCCACAGTGCCCAGACCACCCAACTAAAAATCCGTTCTAGAGAGAGAGAAAAAAAAAAAAAAAAAAAAAAAAAAAAAAAAAAGGTCTTTTTAGAAAATTAATCCCTTTTACTGCTGCACGCTTTCCTGCCTTCCTCTCATTATGAGGGCTATTTTCCTTGTGTTTTTGTAGCTTATTTCATGCTGGAAGTTCTAATCTTACTATTGTCAATTACAAAATCTACAGTAGCTACCAATGGTAACACAGGCAGAGCATCTTTAATTACTGAAGATGCAGCTTCATTTCTAGGGCATTTTGTTTTCCAGTTCCAGCAGTTATTTTCCACCATACATATTGGCTCGCTGTTTCATTTTTAGCTTTAGAACTTCAGAAAAAAAAACATTTAGTTTTATTAGAGTTTTTGGTATTATTACAGTTTTTTTTATGTATTATGGCTATAAATTTTTCCAAGAATTTATGTCAAGATCTCTGCAACATTATTCTGTAGCCCCGTAGCTGCTCATCTCAGAAACAGGCACAAAGTTGCAACAGAAGTACTGGGATCAACACCACTTAGTTTTTTCCCCCTGTACTTTAGTTGTGTTTAGATATATCTACAAGCTATTAATCAGCTGCAGAGAAAGTTTCTTGAACCATATCTCCATGTAAAACCAGACCGAAAAATGTTTATCAGGAGGCTGTATCACAATGGACAGTAACTCACTGCAGTTTATGCTTAAGGCCCTGAGCATCTGTAAATTCAAATCCAGCCCCTCAGTCCATTCTTATCTGCTTGCCACTCTATGTATTCTTCACGTCTCAGACCCTATGAGGCCATGTCCCAGACCAGGCAGCACCAGGCAACTGTAACACCAGGCTGTGCTTCCATCAGCACAGGAATGAAATGACAACAGTCCTCAGCCATTATTCAAAATCACACTTTTTTTTCCCCACTGCAATTCATGTAGTCATAAAGGTTGGAAAAGACCTCTAAGACCATCTAGTCCAACCACCAGCCCACCCCCACCATGCCCACCAACCACGTCCCTCAGTGCCACATTTATTGAAAAACCCCGGGGATGGTGCCTCCACCACCTTCCTGGGCAGCCTGTTTCTATGCATTATTCCTCCTTCTGAGAATAATTTTTTTCCTAATATCCAACCCGAGAAAGAAAAAAAAAATACATTCATAGTGGTGATGCATTTGGCTGGAACTGAGACTCGACATACCTTTTACTAGTCTCAAGTGTCAAACACTTATTTAGGACAGAAGGTAAGAGTGCCAACCACAACAGCACACAACTTACAAATGTTTTAAAAAGTATTCGAAACTGATCGACAGCTTGCTCCCTACAAATTAAACCTCAAACCCAAAAAACATGCTCTTTACCGATAGCAGAAATTGCTATCCCATAAAATGCTACCCCAGCTCTTCCAAATATCCTTTAAGAAAGTACTGCTAACACTACAGACTCAGGGAATCTCAATAATCACAGTATACAAACTAAAACAATTTTTTCCTCACTTCTTGTGTGCAGTGTTTTAAGAACCAAGTAAGGTAAAGAAAAGCAGCAAAGTTTTTAAAGCAAATCTCCCATATTTATTAAGTATTCTAATGTCTGCTTCAGAATAATAGCTAAGTGTTTTCTTTGAACTTTTTATAGCTCACTTGACAGTGAGGTAAGACAACAGCTTGTACTGCCAGAAGCTCATTAATAAGAAATGATCAGTAAATATAATTCTTTAGTATGCATTTCCGTAGTTGAAAGACAGCTGAGAAAAAAAGCTTAATAGCTCATCCATGATAGTTTTTATGTATTTTAAAATGTCTTCAAAGGGCTTAGCCTCAGACCCACAACAACTCAGAGGGAAAAACAAAAGGCAGAAATCTGCTTTGTTTTGCTGCTACAAGTAAAAACCAATTTATAATTTACGTTCTTTTTCCTAAGCATTACCACATACAAATAATTTAATAATATGACTATGAAATGGAGAAGTAGTAAAGGCATGGCAGACAAACGGTTGAATATAGGTTACAGCATGGTTATGCAGCTACCAGAACAACCACAGTTCTTGAAGGATGAGCATAGATGCTTTTCATAAACTCTAGACTAAATCCGAATGAGATCCAGTTATCAGAAGCTAGAGCTAGATAGACTTAGATTGGAAATAAGATCCATTCAATTTTAAAAGTGAAGCAAATACAACAGAAAAAAAAAGACACACACACACGTGTCACTGAAAAAAAAAAAAAAAAAACAAAACCTCATAGCTTAAAACTTCTGACATCCTACAACACAACTCAAAAGCTTGGTGCAGAGGTCTTTTGTCCATATTTCTAAACAGGGAAATGATTCTGGGATAGCTGGCAGAACAGGCTCAAGGAAGAGCCCCTGTCCTGGCTGTCCCAACAAACCAAGTTTTATCTGGGTCTGGCACGTAAGGATAAAGCAGCCAAAGTCCAGGTATTGCTGGTGGTTGGTCCTGATGGAAGGGGCAGCTGTTATAATGTTTGTTCTTTAAAGTTAACAGTCAAGATCTCCAAACAGAAATGACATTATCCAGCGGATGTCTAGCCCTTCTCCTCTGCAATTTAGTATTGCCTCAAGTTTTAAAAGTTCAACCAGCCTCTCACAAGAGAACAGGTCCCAGCTAATCCAAGAGTAATAACTCATACAAAAATACACACAGTTCCATGCTGTCGGTATTTTTCCCCACTCACAAAAAATGATTTTTCTAGAAACCCAGCTCTCTTAGCTACTTTGTCATTTATATTGCCTCTAGTTGTCGAAGTGTTTTGTTTTCATAGACCAGCTAGCAGGATTTGGCAAACCAGTAGCTTGCAAAACACGCTGTGTTAGTGGCACCAATGCAGACAGAAAATAATTTGGGAATTAAACTGCTAGGTCATTCTTAGGAGAACATGGTTTTTTTTTCCTCTGTGATTAAGAGGTCTCCATGCATCCAACACACTACCTATTTGCTTTTATTACAGAGTAGACAACAGATAAGTTCAACCAAAGACGACATAGAGCCATTTCTGTGCATCATTTTGCCTGCCACCATGATGCTCTTCCTGGCATTCCTGCTGCTCTTCCTGTACCGCCGCTGCCAGCGCCCAATCCCACAAGGGCAGATCTTCAGCATTGACCTCCCTGAGGCCCTGCCTGAGCACGACGTGTCCAATTTCTTTTCTGTGCTGCCCTGGAACAGCGAGCAGAGTTTTCATTACTCCACTCTCCTCCCGGATGCCACGTTTCTCTCCATGTGCTTGCCTCCATCCTACGAGGAGGCCACAACAAAGACTACCCTGGGTGAGGCTCACATTGAGCTCTCTCCAGACCCAGTGCCTCCTTACGAAGAGAGCACACAGCCATCCAGCAGCGCCAAATAAGCTTCCTACGGAAGTACCTTAGCTGAAGCACGCTGCCCCTCAAGGCATAAATACGGATCTGCTATGGCCTTTAAAATTAGCACAAATAATCCAAATGAGGCAAAAACCAATGAACTGCAAAGCAGCAAACTTGAAGGAACAAGGAATTAGAATATTCTAGAACAAGGTGAAGAGTATCTTCCACCTGTAGCAAGGCTAAACTTCAGTTCTAGACTGGTAATGAGGAAATCTGAGAGAATGGAGTATGTTGTATGAGGATTAGATTTACAGACGGGTGAGAATCTGCCCATCTGCAATCCCAAAGAAATGTAACAACACTGATGGTTGGACTTGACGATCTTGAAGATCTTTTCCAGCCTAGATAACTCTATGATAAATTATACTACAGACTTACCAGTTGCAAAAAGGGCTTTTAGCATGAAACTATGCCAATTTGGCTTTTTCTACTTTATGTGTTTGTTTTTCATTGAGTTCCTGAAAAGTTGAGTTATTTAGTCAGCATGTCTTAACATCATATCATTCTTCAGTGCTCTGGAACAATCAATCACAGCACTCAGGAATGCAAATAAATTAAACTCTAAGGAAGTTTTCCAATTGTCCCAAGAAGTACAACCATGCACCTTTCCTGAAGGCTGACTTCCAACACTACTGAACAGTGAGAGCAACCAGAGAAGACCAGATCATTCTGGATGAGGAAGACTCCAGCACCATCACACACGAATACACGCGTTTGCTACAAGACAAGGCCTACAAAATCCCAAAGTTCTAGGCTACTGGCTTGACTTATTTTCCAATGTACAGATTAGAACAATAAATTCTGTGACCGTGAAATTTAGGTACCTTGTATTAAAGAGTTACAGAAAAAAAATTAAATGCACAAAGGAAAAAATCTGGTTGGTATTTCAAAACAGCATTGCAGTCACTTAACTACTAGAGAGAAGTAAATGTCATTTAAATGTGTTGGTGCATGTGGTTCTCAAGAGGGCTTGCAAATCCTTGCTTTTAGAGAGTGACACACCTTTAATTTCTTCTTACTGAACAGCACTTTCACCATACTGACAGATGCTCTTGTTGACTGATAAAATTCAGCCTCCATTGTTTCAAATGTAACATATTTTGCCTTAAAATATCTGCTATGTTCTGATATTATTTACACTGTTCTTCAGCAGCTTATCCTTGCCATTCTAGTGCCTGAACGCTACCCTGGGCTCAACGTTTTAAGTTGCTCTCCTGTTATCTTCATTACAAGTCAGGCAAATTCTTGAGTGATATTTCCAGTGGTCGAAAGTGATGTTCTAGAACTAGCCAAGAATTGCTATTCCCTCCAAGAACACTGAGTGACCATCTCCCACATAGTATTTATTGGGTAATCAATCAAAAATGTAGTCAAATCCTGCATCAGAAGAATTGTTTGCTTGCATTACTATAGAAAAATTAAGAACAGATAATTGCTCGTGTCCAAATTAACAATAATATATACTCCATTACTTCAGTTCCTTTTTCTAATAGACTACTTTTAATTTCATCTAGAATTAGTGTCTTGTACCTCATTCCAACACTGTTTTATCTGGTCTTGCATGTTAACTGTCCCTAGAGGGTTTTAACCTACCCAGCATCTCATTCTTAAATCTCCACTGCAAATCAAAGGTCCAGTTGATGAATTACTCTCCATAGCGTAGCAACTGCCACTGATCATATCAGCCCATGACATGCCCAGCAGTAACCATAGTGACACTGTCATTGCTACTGCTTGATCATGTCCTCTGTAGAAAATATAGCTCATAGTCCAAAAGGAACTCATGCTCTGCTAATCTCAAAGTGAAAGGCTTACAGCACATCATCTAAAAAAGAGTCATCAGTGTTTCAGCATTGGATGAGATGACTGAGGCATTAAACTTTCAAATACAGAAAAAGTAACTGCAAACAGAACAAAATGATCCTTCATACTTCATGCCTACAGCAGTTTAGTCTTGTGCCAGAAAGATTAAGCTGCAAGAAAAAATTCTAAAAGCAAACTACAGTCTAAAAGAGCAGTGAAGCACTGAGAGCATCGTCTCTGGTCATAGTAAGAAGTTGAACAATCATCAGCAGTGAATGATGCTAGCTGGGGTCAGGAATGCTTAGATCTTATCTGGGCCCTTCCCTGCTCCTACATCAAAAGGCTGTGTGAAAATAAGGTCTGTTCATTGTTTCTAAGTCTTATAAGAAAATAAATGACTCTTTGAACACCAGACACCATGAATTTTCACATACATGCATAGATCACTGTAAGCCTGTGCTATATAACCGCAAGGTGCACATAATTTTTTTGTTTTGTTTTGTTTAAATCCAATGAAGATTAGAACTTATTAAAATATCAAAACCTGCTAATAAACATGCATGGTCTTCTGAGTTGTGGGCTCACTGGGACATGCAGGGTAACATGGTGTTGTCTTACTAAGAAACTGAAGCAAACAGCCAGCAATGTGATTATGTATATACTAAATATAAACAAGCAGTTGTAAGAAACTGTGGAATAGTAGAGGCACCCTCTTACTGAAAAGACTTTCAAAGGCTTAGAGGGCAATCTCTATGCTCGACCTCTCCGTGAGAGCTGTCAGAGTCCCTTAGTGCCCACTGCTTTGTGGGCTGAGATGCACACACACCATGTGCAGATGAAAGCCTTGTGCTCAAAATGCATTTAGAGGAAAAGAGCACCAATAGTTTATACAAAGTCGTTCTATTAAATATGCACTGAAAGAATAAAGCCCACATCTCCTACAATAATATAACGGTTTAATATTAATAGAATACCCTAAGCATGCTAGAAGCTCACAAAAAGTATTCAGTGAAACCAATTCATGGTTACATACAGACCAAGCATCTGGCACCTATTCATTGCTATGCTGAAAACTAGCTCATGACTAGCTCGTCTGTTCTTGCTGGTGGTGAGATGTGCTCTCAAAACAAGACAGTCAATGCTAAATCTTCTGAAATAAACACTTTCCACCCTCAATCTAGAACATAATCATTGCCACTGGTGTGCAAAGAGAGAAGAAGTATTTCAGTGCTTCTATCCCTGAGGAGAGACGCTCATTTGTAACAAATATTTTGACTAGTAATTCAGTCCTGGTTTCAATGAAGTGGAAGAAAAACGAAAAAGAAAGACATGACATCAAGTCGGTGTGTCTTTGTAATAGTTCAACAACACTACAGTGGCCCCGATAATAAAAGCAATGGCTTAATCCACAGTGACAAGGATTTTACTTGGGTTCCTAAGCCCTCAAAGCATCTGAATAAAGACACACAACGGCACGCTTTTGCCAGTACCAACTCCAGTAGCAATAACTACATACATTCTAGTAGCAGAAGAACTCTCATGAATGTAGTTCATAACCAAATGCATGTTTTTAAGTCAACTGCTAATTAAATTCCTCCAATAGGCGTCCAAGCAGAGAGTGTAAAATGGAGAAATACTATTCCTGCTCCATCTAAGGAACATACGAAAGAACATATTCACTTTGCAAAAATAATTAGAGAAAATGCCCATCCAGAAATATACCTCTCACGTACTTGCTTTTCTCTTCCTTATTTCCCACTCTTCACTCCTCTCTCATTTGGCTTATTTCACTTTCATACCAGATACAAAAACAGCAACACAGAAAGGGAAACAAATGCTATGGGCTGACCCAAAGCCACTAAATGTCAGACGTCATGTTCTACTCACAGTCTGGAATTTGAGTTTCTCATCATAAAGAACTTTGCATTAAACCAGTTTTTCCTACAAGCTAAAAAGAAATATTCAAGTTTATTTCTACAAACACACTTCACTACCTGTGTAGGCAACAATATGCCAAATCATTTAAGAGGAGTGTCTAAAAATACAGTATGTGCTTCAGCACTACAATATTTGTCTTTGTCGTTTTCTTCCAGTTTAGAAAACACACAGCTGACAATACCCTCCTAAATCACTGGGGCCTCAAGCTCATTCAGACAGAATGTACATTTGTCTTTTAGACATGAAAGTCAACTTGAGGAGAACTACCTTGTGCTGTGTCTTTTCCCCTTAGCAGCCCTGGTGCTGCAGCTTACACCCACCCACAAGGCAGCAAGTCTCTGTGATTTTATGGTAATGTGAGTATAAACTCCTTTTGTTACAGTGCTTTTATTCTTTGGTTTTAAACCCTGATTTTCCTTAAGCCTAGGAATTAATTCCACTTGAAGTCTAATCATCCTTCTTTTCCCAACCTCCTGTTTTCTTTCTAAAGGGAAAAAAAAAAAAAAAAAGAAAAAAAAAAAAGAAAAAAAAAATCCATAGAAAATTGTTTGATATCTCCAAGGAGTACTTGTTTCTAATTTCCCATCATTCCTCTTTAAACAATTAATCATTTCTCTTACTCTTTATCTATAAGACTGATACTCATGAAGAATTTCAGAGTTGTTACAGTTTGCCTGTGTATTTCATAACATGTTTTTTTTCCTTTTAAGACTTCTGAGATTTGTTCTGGGATTCCCTGCTTTGAAAGTTATATATCACCATTTCATTCATTATCCATACACACATAGCTTGAGGTCTCGTGAAACAAGGTTGTGTCTCTACCACATTACAGAAGATAAGAAAGCTTATGAACACTCTGATTCTATATCTTTAATTCCAGCTTATGGACTAGAGATACCAGGGGTCTGCACATTTCTTTTAAGCAGCCATAATTAGTGTCTAGGAAAGCTGGTTCACACATGTGCTAAGTAAACACATCAGTACATTAGGACTGCAGAAATATTGACATCCCTAGAGAAAAGGTTACATTAAATTGATTTTTCTTCTCAATGTTTATCTAGTGCATATCATTTTAAGAGTTGCGGTATCCCTAACACCCCACCAAAAATCACCTGGAATAAATAACGTCTTCCAAGCTCTCTCTACTCCCTGCTAGCATAACATATAATGGAATACAGTACCTTTCGTTTCAGGTAAAAGGTTCCAACACTATCTAGTCACAGGAAGACAAAGGCTTGCTCTGTCCCAAGCCTGGTGTCACTCCAGTGCCTGCTATAGGGAGGATGCTGCCAATGAACTCCATGTGATTGCAAAGACTCCAGACTCCAAAACAACAGCTCACAGTTATAAATCTTAGCACCTCTGAGATGCACCAAACAACACAGAAGTTTCTGCTCACACTAGGTCAGCCCTCATCTTCCCCATGCCAAAATACATGGGGGTACCTTGGCCACACCTCCTGCATTGTGAAAGGAGAGAGGAAGCTGGAAAAACTCACAGGCTGCCACCATCAGTTCTCAGAGCAGGTGAAACAAATCTTCCGTCAGCACCTAACGAACTTGCCTAGCCACTCCCAGCACTGCACGTTTGTTTGTAGATATAGAATTAGAGGGAAACTCACCTCAGCATTCTTTTCTTCTTCTATGAACGAAGCAAATGCTTTCCAGTAAGTCCTGAGGATTTTCTGTAAGACTTACTTTTAACATAAGATCTCTATTATTAACTCTCTTCCCAACAATCAAGACCTAGGTCATTAGAATATATTTTTATTAGAAAAGTAGCAAGTTAACACGCTGATAATGTCTAGATTTGTGTGCTAGTGCTCATGGCCTTTATGAACCAGGACTTGAGTGAGCACCTCTTCTTTTTCCTAAAAATTTGACCTTGTGTAAATTAGAGCACAATAGAAGCATTGCTGCTTGATACTGCACTTTATGCTTTGCAGGGCAGACCCAGAAACCAGAAGGCTCCTTTTCGGATCTATTATTCCTTATCTAGTTTACTATATAAGCTTACTTATCCCTTATTTTAAACGCAAAATCTGAGGAGATTTTAGAGACAGGGTCACCCCCTGTGCAGGCACAGCACCTGACTCAGGCAAGGGCAGCTGAAGGTGATGGCAGCAGGTGGCAATGGTGGCACAGGGCTGGCAGCAGCCATTTTCACCCTCCCCCACACTCACACTCGCTGAGTTAATCACATTAATCCGCTTGTGCAGCCTCCACTGGGATCATCCCATGTTTGTGAGAGGTGGCCAAGAGGCTCTCTGTCCTGGAGCAGTGAGACAACTGCTGAGAACCAAGCAGGCACTGGCACCTTGTGTTCACCGAGACCTGGTCAAATGCCAGGTCTCGTATATCAGTGATACAAGTGCTTCCCCCCTGTTTTAAGCTTAGTTTCTGATCCTCCTCTCCTGCTGCCATCAGGTGTCTGCAGAGCTTGTGCTTACTTTCTCCTACTTTACACCTTTCTCTAGGAGTGTCCATGCTGGTAGCCAGCCCTGGGCCATGGGTACCCTAAGGAGGGACTAGCTGGAGATGTTGTGAGGAAGTACAGGCAGCAAGAAGGGAGCAGGGTGCATGCTGATTGTTGGATGTGTCTGGTAGCTGTGCCAACATGATCGCCAGGTGGGAAATAACACAGCTGAGAAATATCACAGAGAGTGGAGTAGGCAGCAGGTGAGCAGAAATGGTGAGGAAGGCAGAAGTTACTTCACAAATACCGTGCTACCTATGTGACCTTATCAGAAATTAAAACAGCTTTTAAACAATCATTATACAGCCAAAAATGTTCTTAGCTAGTTTCAATTAGATCCTAGTGCTGGTCTTGAGAACTGGTTAGATGCTTCCACCTGGCCTAGCTTTTCCAGTCCCACAGGTAGCTGTGCTCTTTTCTCATGCCCAACTGTGAGTAAATTGAACTCTTTCTAGTCTTCAGAGGGGAGAAAACAGCTTCAGCTGTTATCAAATAAGCACCTTAC